>NW_022589722.1:7801240-7807194 GCF_004348235.1 Phoca vitulina
TATATACAATGAAATACTACTCAGCCATCAAAAAAATGAAATCTTGCTGTTTGCAATGACATGGATGGAACTGGAGGGTATTATGCTAAGTGAAATAAGTCAATCAGAGAAAGACAATTATCCTATGATCTCACTCATATGTGGAATTTAAGAAATAAGGCAGAGGATCATAGGGGAAGATACGAAAAAATGAAACAAGATGAAACCAGAGAGGGAGACAAACCATAAGAGACTCTTAATCATAGGAAACAAACTGAGGGTTGCTGGAGGGGTGGGGGGTGGAGGGGTGGGGTATCTGGGTGATGGACATCGGGAAGAGTATGTATTGTAATGAGCACTGGATATTATATAAGACTGATGAATCACAGACCTGTACCTGTGAAACAAATAATACATCATATGTTAATTAATTGAATTTAAATTTTTTTAAAAAATCACCTGAAATAAAAGACAACTTATTAAAAAAAAAAAGGAAATATTGTTCCCTGAGCCTTTGTGGTTAATTTCATGGCATTCATGTTGTACCTCAGAAGTCTCCTCAGGGGCACCTAGCTGGCTCAGTCAGAAGAGCATGTGACTTGGGGCACCTGGGTGGCTCAGTCGTTAAGCATCTGTCTTCGGCTCAGGTCATGGTCCCAGGGTCCTGGGATCGAGCCCCACATTGGGCTCCTTGCTCGGCGGAGAGCCTGCTTCTCCCTCTCCCACACCCCCTGCTTATGTTCCCTCTTTCGCTGTCTCTCTCCCTCTCTCTGTCAAATAAATAAGTGGAATCTTTAAAAAAAAAAAAAAGAAGAAGAAGAGCATGTGACTCTTGATCTTGGGGTCATGAGTTCGAGCCCCACATTGGGTGTAGGGATTACTAAAAAAATAAATAAATAAACTTAAAAAAAAAATCACATCCTCAGAGATATCTTCAAGAGACACCTCATCTAATGTCGTCTCCAATCTATCACATCACCCATTTTAATTCTCTGCATAGCAGAGAAAACTATCATTTCTGACTTTTCTTGTTTGTCTATTTATGTTTCTCCAACAAGAATGTAAGTTCCCTGACTATAAGGACCTTGATTCTTGTTTACTGCTGTATCCTCAATAACTAAAACAGTGCTCAATAAATATTTGTTGAGGAAGGAAGGAAGGAAAGAAGAAAGGAAGGAAGGAAGGAAGGAAGGAAGGAAGGAAGGAAGGAAGGAAGGAAGGAAGGAAGGAAAGACTGTGGTTTGAATGTTGTGCCCTCCACTCCAAATTCATATGTTGCATCCTAATCTCCAAAGGTGATAATGGTAGTAGGTGGGGTCTTTGGGAAGTAATTAGGTCATGAAGGTTGAGCCCTCATGATTGAGATTAGTGTTCTTATAAAAGAAACCATAAAGTTCTCTAGTCCCTTCCTCCATGTAAGGATAATAGTAAGTCTGCAATCCAAAAGATGGTCCTCGCCCAACCATGCTGGCACCCAGATCTCAGACTTCCAGCCTCCAGGACTGTAAGCAATTAATTTCTAACCCCTGGTCTATGGAAGTTTGTTATAGCAGCTCAAACTAAGATACAAGGGTATAGAACTATTCTTATAACAGTTGCCTTACAGGGTTCCTCAACCTAGTATCTTTCTACTTGTGAAGATATGGTCCAAATCCAACAATCTTGAGAGCAATTCAATAATCCTTTGATCCAACTTAGTGATCTTTTTTTCTTTTCACTTAATATGTATATGTTGCTTGACTCTTGAAAATTTCCCAATATTTATGGGAAACAACCTACACCTGACCTCCTGTAAATGAGAACATTTTTCTTCTTGTTAATTTCACATGTGACAACAAATAATTCATTTGCAATTAGAAGTAAATCCATGAAAAATCACAACACAATAAGCAAAGTGCAGATGATGGCTTTGTATATTTAAGGCAAAAATAAAAATAGTTTGGGGATTCTATGGAATATACACAGTACTACTAGCCAGCTATTTGGCATCAAATAGATTTTTTTTTCAAGTAGATCTTTTTAACTTAACTGAATTGTTCACTTTTAACAAACTATATTAGCAGCACTGAACCAAATAATTGAAGCCTAGTATCAAGTTGTGCTTCTTTCAGCCCTTGAGGGAAGTATGAAGAGGGAGGTAAAGGCAAGGACTTCAAAAGCATAGGGAGATACATGAATTCTCCAGCAGTCCCTACTGGTTTTCTCCATACTCTAGGTGACTTGATTAACTTTAAGAAAGGCATCAGGTCTCCACCGACTTTCTTTGGAGGCAGGTTTAGGGAAGATTCAAAATAACAGTTAATGGTTTAAGATCTATTAAAAATACTTCCCTTACTAAAATTAACAAGTCAGGAAATGACAGATGTTGGTGAGGATGCAAAGAAAGGGGAACCCTCCTACACTGTTGGTGGGAATGCAAGCTGGTGCGGCCACTCTGGAAAACAGTATGGAGGTTCCTCAAAAAGTTGAAAATAGAGCTACCCTATAACCCAGCAATTGCACTACTGGGTATTTCCCCAAAGATACAAATGCAGTGATCCAAAGGGGCACCTGCACCCCAATGTTTATAGCAGCGATGTCCACAATAGCCAAACTATGGAAAGAGCCCAGATATCCATCGACAGATGAACAGATACAGAAGGTGTGGTATATATATGCAATGGAATACTACTCAGCCATCAAAAAAAAAAATGAAATCTTGCCATTTGCAATGACATGGATGAAACTAGAGGGTATTATGCTAAGCGAAATAATCAATCAGAGAAAGACAATTATCCCACGATCTCACTCATATGCAGAATTTAAGAAACAAAACAGAGGATCATAAGGGAAGGGGGAAAAATAAAACAAGACAAAATCAGAAAGGGAGACAAACCATAAGAGACTCTTAATCATAGGAAATAAACTGGGGGTATAGCTCAGTGGAAGAGCATTTGACTGCATAGGAAATAAACTGAGGGTTGCTAGAGGGGAGGAGGGTGGGTGGGGGGATGGGGTAACTAGGTGATGGGCATCAAGAAGGACACGTGATATAATGAGCACTGGGTATTATATAAGACTGAATAATCACTAAACTCTACCTCTGAAACTAACAATATGTTAATTAATTGAATTTAAATCTTAAAAATCCCAGTAAATAAATAAATAAATAAACAAACAAAACAAATAAATACCAGAAAAAAAAAAGTAATACTGCCCTTAATATATATGTGATAAGCCATACCAAAGCCTATTGCATTTAAACCACAAATTAGTGGAGTACAAAATGGACCATGGAATCATGCAGAGATGGCACAACAAAACTTCCCATCTATGATAACAGGGTGGACCTCGTGAGAGCTGAGATGGCTCATCCCATCCAAAGTGCATGGTTGGGATTTCTGACCTGGTAGACTTCTCATTCTGCACAGGTTTTCCCAAACCACACATGGTGGCAACGAGGCAAGCAATGGGGATCTAGGATAACTCATCTTTTTTTATCTTGTGAATATTCTTTACATTGCCTATTTGGGAAAAAAAAAAAAAAAAGTAGTAAATCAAAGTGAAGTTGGTGTGAAGCCAAATCTAAGTCATCATTCTTATCAGCCTTCAAACTGAGAAAGCAACCTGTGGCCCCCCTAGCTGAACAGCCAATGAAATGCAGTAAAGTGCATGAATTCCATACGAGATGGTGTGGATGCACTGGTGAAATGGAATGAATATCTGAAGGTGTGTTCTCCCATGCTTCCAAAGTGTAGTGTGAGGTCAGATGAAGTTATTTCACGAGTTTGGTAGACAGATGTCATCCAAGCGTTGGTCAGGACTAGCATTTCCTTGGGTTTTTTCAGTCCAGTGTTTTTCTAAATGTGTCCCTCCAAATCCTAAGTCCTCAGAGGTCACCTCAGCAGATGGGGAGAAGCAAGCAATTGAGGCCCTACATTATTCACCTTTGCATCAGCTAATGTACCTTCACTTTTGTCTGTTTTACATAATGGAATTCAGAGTAAGATTTGTTTCCAAAAAAAAAAAAAAAAGGAGAGTATCAATCAGGGGCCCAGAAGGAAAAATGTAATTGAAGAAATTTTTAAGGAGGGGACTGTTGCAATAGGTATGGTCAGAGGTTGAGAAAACCAGTAAGAAATGGGAAAGCACACCTAAGTTAGCAACAGCAGGAGTTACCATAGATCTAGTTGGACTAGTACTTAAAGGGGCAAGAGGCGGAAGCAGTTACCAGAACCCAAGGAGAACTATGCAAGAGAGACAGGATGGGACCTTCAGTAGAAGAATATTTAAAAGACACTTAGACATGAAAGGGAGGGTACCAACGCACTATAAGTCCTGGACTCTTTCTCCCTTCCTGCAGGGGCTCTCCACTGCTCCAGCCCAACGAGAAGCCCAAGAGCAAGGGAGCCTGTGAATGTAGTGAGCGGATCAAGTTCAGCCTCTGGAAGCTGAGCAGTTAAGATCTCATGCTAAATAGGAGTTGAGCTACCTTCCCTCTGGAAGAAATGTTGGAAAATAACTGGATTCTCTATGTTCATATATACTAGATCTAAACTGTTAAAAGCAAAGAGTCTGGCTCGTTCTAGACATGTCATCTATGCTGCCTACAACTCTATCTAAACATTGTATGTGACTTTACTGAGGATCAGAAGTTGGAAACTTATCCATGCCTACAAAGCTCTGATTCATTCCATATAACACATTGAAGGTAATAATAAAAACAATGGTCAACATTTTAAAACTCTTTTCTATTAAAAAGTCCTGTAAATGGATGGTGGCAATGGCTATACGATAATGTGAATGTACTTTATGGCACTGAAGAGTCCACTTAAAAATAATTAAAACGCTAAATTTTATGTTAGGTACATTTTACTACAATTTAAAAAGATGAGACCATGGAAGCAAGGGGCTGGAATTGGTGCTGGCAGGCCAGGTCTGAGGACCCAGTGGGGGTCCTGCCTGACCACCCACGAGGGTCCTTGGCTACATGCAGGATAGAAATCAAATGTGAGGTGCCTGGCTGGCTCAGTCGGTAGAGTAGGCAACTCTTGATCTCAGGTCATGAATTCAAGCCCCACACTGGGCCTAGAGCCTACTTAAAAATACATAAATAAACAAAAGTTAAGGATAGAAATCAAACATGAACCAGCAGGAAGTGAGAGCAGAGTTCATCGAGGATGTTGAGAGAGAGTGGACACAGGGGGAACCTCTGGGAGACTTGGAAAAGAAAAGGAGAATGAGTCTCGTCTTTGCTTGAGGTCTGGGGTTTTTACTGAGGACGATGGTCTGGTGTACGTGTCCTCAAAGGCATCCAGGAACTGGTCGGACAAGTCCTTGCTCCGGTGTCCTCCATAAGTCACTGATGCTCTGGAGCCGGGGGTCTTGGCATCAAGGTGTCTGGAGTCGGTGGTCTTAGAAAACATACATGATGACCTCACCTGGTCAGTCCCTAGATATTATCTATTGTGCTGGAAGACTCCAAAGAAATCATTAACTCCTTGACCTTTACAGGGAGGACAAACATTAAGGCCTCTCTGTAAGGCAAGGGTACAGGTCCTAGCAAGAACAGAAGCAGGAAAAGGAGCAAAGAAAAAAAAAACGAGCTTTTTTCACGGAGTCCCTTCAGTTTCCTTGTGTCAGAATGATTCAAGGAAGGAGTCATTAGCCAGGGAGTGCAGCCAGCCTCCAGAAGCTGGAAAAGGCAGGGAAACATTCTCTTCTTGAGTCTCCAGAGGGAACCAGCCCCTGAAGACACCTTGACTTAAGTCTAGTGAAACCGATTGCAGACGTCTCACCTCTAGAACTGTAAGATAATAAATCTGCATTGTTAAAAAAACACAAAAACCTCTTCTTAATGAAAAATATATGCATTGAATTTGGAATTTATTGATTGTGACACAGTGTGTAGCCAATATCTGTAAATGAGTTTTGAAAGATGGAAGGAAGGAAGGAAGGAAGGAAGGAAGGAAGGAAGGAAGGAAGGAAGGAAGGAA
>NW_022589722.1:7807204-7837341 GCF_004348235.1 Phoca vitulina
GAAGGAAGGAAGGAAGGAAGGAAGGAAGGAAGGAAGGAAGGAAGGAATTTCAGACCACTTGTTGTTGGTGGTAAATTTACTGGATAAAGCCTCCAAAACATGTAGCTTCTTTTTTTCCCTGACTGTGGTGATTTAAAAATATACCTGAAAAAAAAAAAATTACATCCACAAATTCGCTGACACTCCTCCCACCAAAAGGTAGGCTCTAATTCTTCCCGTGAAGGTGGGCGGGTCTTAGTGACTTGATCCAAATGAATGGTTACTGCATGACTTCAAAGGCTAGGTTAAAGTGTTTAACAAATACAAGTGGAATGTTTGCTTGTTTGTTTGTTTTATGTGATTGTTAGCTCAATAAGTCTTCCAAGAAGTTGTCTTGTTTGGAAAATCATGTGATGAACTTGAACTTGAAGATTCTAGTCATGTAATAGAACTACTCAACTTTGGAAGGACATTGCCAGAAGGTACACAGAAGAGTGGCTGGTATTATTATTACCTACCTCCCATACCTTCTCAATGGGTCACCAGATATTCTTATGGTTTCTATTACGTATTATTTTTTTGCTGGTGATCTCCAAATCTGGAGCTCTCTCTTCTAAATATGAAGCTCAGGGGCACCTGGGTGGCTCAGTCGGTTGAGCAACAGACTCTTGGTATCTGCTCAGGTCATGATCTCAGGGTCATGAGACTGAGCCTCACATAGGGGCTCTGTTAGAGAATCTCTCCTTGAGATTCTCTCTCTCTTTCCCTCTGCTCCTCCTCCTGATCATACTCTCTCATAAATAAATAAATAAATAAGATATTTAACAGCCTACTGGACAAATCCACTTTGATCTATGGAATCCTCAAGCTCAATCTGAAATGTCTAAACTCTAAAGTTGAGTCATCATCTGCCTCTTCTGCTCACCCTTCACTCAATTCCCCGTGACCCCCAGGGTTCCTGTCTCAGTGCTGACACCAGCATGCCCAAGCAAGAAACTGTCCTCTTCACCTGTTCCTTTCTTACTTTTGTCCATATTCAATTAATCACCCACTCCCATAAATTCTATCTCACATCATCCCATTTTTCAAGTCATTCCATTCTAATCTGAGATGCCAACTCATCTCTACTTTTGGTCTTGCATTCCTCCAATTCATTCTCTACCCTGCAGCTGCAGTGATCTTTCTAAAGCACAAATCTGATCATCATTACTCCCTTGCTTAAAATTTCTCATGAGTTCCCCATCATCTTGAGGATAAAAATTCAAATCCCTTGCTGTGGCTTACAAGGCCATCACATGCTCCTGCTCCCACGACCCCTCTGTTCTTATCTCTTGACATTGTTTCCTTTGTGCTGTTACAGTTCAGGCATACTGAATTATTGCACTTTCTGGGTTCATCAGTCTTTCTCTTATCTGAGCCATTACATATACTATTCCATATGCCTGAAATGTTCCCTACATTCATCCTCCCTTTGTCCAGTTCCTATTCGTGCCCAACTCTTACCCCCCAACACACACACACAACTAAGCTACACAACTTATGTGCACTTTAGTTTTGTACTCAATCCTATTATGGGGGAGAAGAGACCTTGGCAGACTCAGAACACTCTAGGCTACAGGACAAGTTTGTCCCTAAAGTACATCATTCAACTACCTCCTCTTGTTCTGAATACAGAACCTCCCCCCACCAATTTTTCAATTATAATTGGCTTCCCAGGCAGTTTTGTCTGTAAAGAGTAAATGTGCTGGTCTTGTTGATGCAAGCATAACAATCCACATGAATATTTTATTGCCCATTGGAAATTAATAAAATGACATTTCAGTCTCAGTGAGCTTGGATAATATGAGTTTGCCAAGAGAAAACTTTGCTTTCAATGCGCTGACAAAAGTTCAAGTTTTGAGCCTGCAAAGCAAAGATTCAGAGCTTGTAATACAGTGAATTTACCAATGTAAATGAACTTCCTGAGGTCTCTTGACAGCCAGTTGGCCTCCCTGGGCTACATAATCAGAATGATGAGTTGCAGAAAATTTAGACCTACCATACTTCCATCTCCCCCTTATGATTTGATAGAAACTCAGTGCTAGAAGATTCCAGAAGCCATCTATTTCAGCACTACATTGCTTAAGCTCATAGACAGCTTTAGAATAGTCTGAAAATCTAAAGTAGAATATTGTAGTCAGGATTCAAATAAATGGACCTTTATAATATACTAATCTGAAAATGTCTTGCCACAGAAATGGTGGAATGAGAGAGGAATGAAAGATGATAAAGTATTTTATTTATTATTATTAATAGTTAAATTACTGTGTAAAAAATATTTCGGGAGAAAGAGGAGCTCTCACACACACTTTATCTATCTGTACTTAAAAAACAAAAACAAAAACAGGGTGCCTGGGTGGCTCAGTTGATTAAGCGCCTGACTCTTGGTTTCAGCTCAGGTCATGATCTGGGGTGGTGGGATTGAGCCCTGTGTGGGGCTCCGTGCTCAGCCAGGAATCTGCTGGAGATTCTTTCCCCTTCCCTCTCCCTCCCACCGCTTGTGCTGGTGCTTGCTCTCTCTCAAATAAATAAATAAAATCTTAAACAAAAAACATAAACAAAACAAAACAAAAAACTCAGGGCGCCTGGGTGGCTCAGTCAGTTAAGAGTCTCCCTTCAGCTCAGGTCATGATCTCAGGGTCCTGGGATTGAGCCCCACATCGGGCTCCCTGCTCAGTGGGGAGCCTGCTTTTCCCTCTCCCTCTGCTTGCTGCTCCCCCTGCTTGTGCTCTCTCTCTCTGTCAAATAAATAAATAAAAATCTTAAAAAAAAAACAACTATTTTCTTTATTAAGAGAGAAAAAAATCTACCTGATAACTCAGAGCAATCACCTCATTCATGTTATCACTTCTAAGTAATATTGAAATATTTAATATCAACATCTGCAAGATTACATAAAAAATGCATGGTACACTTTAAAAAAAAATGCTTTAAGGACAATGCCTGTTACAGGTTATTTGACTAAAATACGAGATCCCAAAAGATATTTCATTAGACAGATTTTAGTCAATTTATGAAATGGACAAGCAAACAAATTAACCTGGTGAGAAAATAAAGAAGAACTTTGGGAAAATACAGTCTCCTTTCTCTCCTTTTTACCATGTAGGCGAGGAAAAACTTTTCTTCTACCTTCTCAGCTTAAGTATCTGGGGGATCTGCAAACTAAAGTAACAAAAGACAGGTTAACAGGAGAAAAGGCAAACAATTTTTATTGATGTTAATATTTACATGTGCATAAAGACTTCACGAAGAAGAAGAAAGAGGAGGATGAGGAGGAGAAGGAAAAGGAGGAAGAGGAGGAGGAAAGAAGAGAAAGAACAGAAAAACCAAAGTGGTTTTTAAAAACCACCAAAGTGGTTGGATTTGCCAGCTTATATATCATTTTAACAAATGGTGGTGTGCTGAGAAGTGACTAGACAAAGGGAAAAGGGTTTAGGTATCTTGGGCAGATAAGTTGTGGGAAAGTGACCAGTGTTGGGACCAGGTTGGGCCACTTTGGCATGCAGATTATTTTGAGCTGAAGGCAATCAAGACCCTGCAGGCTCAAGAGAAACTTTAACCCCTCCATTAATCACATAGAAGAATCTAAATTGGAGGTCTTTCCCAGAATAAGGGTCATTAGCAGAGATAAATTTTATCTGAGTGACCCATCTGTGGTCCAGGGCAAACATCTGTTTACCAAACATTTACTCTTTTTCATCTTCCTGTGAATGGCGGTCCCTCCCTTTGAAGTCCCAGACACCTTCCCCCTCCTTCTTAGTTCAGAATGACAAACATACCTCATTTTGCCTGTCTTTGGAATTTCCATGTCTGTGTGGATTTCCCGTATATAACGCTATTAAGTTTGATTTTCTTCTGTTAGTCTGTCTCATACTAATTTGATTCTTAGTCCAGCTAGAAGGCCCTTGAAGAAGAGAGGAAATCTGGCTCCCCGACGCGAGCAAATAGAAGTCTTACCCCTGGCTAGGTGGGTGGGATGCTAACTACTTCTGATTTGGCCCATTTGGCCCATTCTAATCAACTTTGCTCAAATAAACTCTTACAATTTTTAATATGTCTCAGTTTATCTTTTAACAAGAAGTAAGGATATAGCTCTCCTCACCTGGTGCAGGGAAGGAAGTCTATGCCCTGCTTTTAGGCAGAAAGAGGGAGGGCAGAGAACTCGGTTATAAAGATGATTTAAGAAGACAATTTCAGTTATATGAACAAACTTTATTTAACACTTCATGAAGTGGACAGTCTTCTTTCAGAGAACTGCAAAATGGGGCAGAAGGCAGGGGTGCCTGGCTGGCTCAGTCCGAAGAGCATGTATCTCTTGATCTTGGGATTGTGAGTTCAAGCCCCAGGTTGGGTATACAGGTTACTTAAATAAATAAAACTTTTTAAAAATGGGGCAGAAGGCAAGAAGCTTTTATAGAATAAAGAATCAAGAACAAGGAGGAGACAAATAGAACATAACTGATGGGCGGGAGCCACATCATCAATTTCAGTGAGAAGCCCCATAGTTGCCTTGGCGTTTGGGGATTGGTTGACTAGGTATACGGTGTTTCTGGTCAGGCTCTGACCAGAAAGGTTATCTAAGCTTTGATTTGCTTATGTGGCAGCCCCCTTCCCTGCCCTCCACAGGAGCAGCTCCGTCTTGGGCCCAGAAATTTATTTCATTGGCTCTTGATTCTATCTGCTGTTTCTCAATTGCCTTTAGCTCAAAATAATCAGTATGCCCAAGTGGCATAGTCTGATCCCCTTCAACCTAAAACATCTTTGCCAATGTGTGGAGCATGGTGGGGCCTTAAAAACAATAATTAGTTTGCCCAATTCATTTGAAATCCAGATGGGAATGTTGTTCTGATGGGTAGCAGAATGTCACCCCAAAAGATACCTCTTTGGCATAAGGATTATTGAGAGCTGACTATTTTGAGAAGTGGCTGATGCAGAAGCTGTGAAACAGGATATAAGTTACCCTGTTGTAAGGAAATCTCTATTTGTAAGAGTGTCCCCTCTCAGTACCAGGAAGAGGGAGTACTCTTCTCCTGGGTACCTCCCATAACTGGCCTTCCCCCCCACCAACCCCTCAGTGACCAACCAACACACAATCCTTTTTTTTTTCTTTCATCTTTAGCTGTAGATGGTTTTTAAACTGGTGGCTTAGGCTTCCTTGGGAAGTTGCTCATTTCTCTGTGGGTATCCCCTTTGTGTATATAAGGTGTATATGTTAAAACACTTCTGCTTGTTTTTCTCTTCATCTGACTTATTACAGGGTGTCTCAGCCAATAACTCAGAAGGGTAAAGGGAAAGTTATTTTTCCTCCCCACCGTTCACTCAAGAAACTACTACATATAACACAGCTGTGTTCCAGGATTTCTTGTCCTTTAGTGCCTGTGGCTCTTGGTCATTTCGCTTCGAAGAATGAAGAGGTAGACCAGACGAAGAGTGCTGAGCAGCAAGGCAAAGTTTATTGGGCGATAGCACAAAGGTCCCAAAGAGAGAGGGGACCCATGAGGGTTGCCTTGGAATTTCTAAGTCTAGAGGATTTTATGAGATTGTTGGCGAGCTGTTTTAATCTGATTAGCCCTCCATGCCTATCACCCAATCAGGATTTGTCCATGTGCTCATCTACCTATCAGGTAGCTGTTTACATGGGAAAGGGTGGAGGGCTCCTTTCAGGGTGGGGTATGATAACAGGATGGGGTCTTTTTCCTTTTAAGGGTAATTTCCTCTGGGGGGCTAGCCTCTGCCTGTCTTTCTTCTGACTATCCTCTATTAATTGTATTATAAAATCCTAGTATAAAATTTGTCTAAAAAACAAAATTCAGTTGAGTAAGTTGAATTTTAAAGATCTAATTGGCTTTATCCAATGATTCATGAATCAGGCAGCAGCCTATCTAGTGAAGATAAGGGAGCACTCCACAAGTTGTACAAAATGCAAGTTTTTTAGGAGCCAAAGGGAGGGTGGGACAAGGAAATTTAGAGCAGATTACTTCAGGAAAGTTTACCTTCCCCTAGAGGACGGCAGGAGATCTCATCATACAGATTACCTCACTAGCTAACCCGGAGATTCCAGACTGACTGGATTAAAATTCCACCTCTGGGAGAGGCTAGAACTGCCATTAGGCTGGGTATTTAGTCTTGGCGCGGCCCAGCAAATGTGACACAATTTTGGGCCCGTTGTTTCTTTTTAACAAATTTAAAGCTCATAATAAATAATTTCATCTTGTGGTGGGAAATTAGTGACAAAAACCATCTTTAAATCCTTTTATATACTGAAGAAAAACTCTAAGATAGTATGTAACCAATTTAGTGGAGTAATTTTAAATTGCAAAGTTTAAGGTGTTGTTATGTAAATCAAGACTTCTGTCCCTCAATGTTGACAATCTGGGTGAGTTTAAAGTACTGTGTGGTAGAATAGAATAAAGAGATCTGTTGTATCTTCTGCTCTGACTTGGAAAGTTGAAGATACTTGGAAAGACCAATTCATTTTTTAAGCCTGCATACTATTTGCTGAACCTCATTAGGAAGTTGGCTTGAATCATTGTGCCAACAGTTTAAAGAGAACTGTATCTATTTTTGTTTTCATTTTATTGTATTTAATTGGGGGGGGGCATATTTTTTTCTGTTGCTTGGGAAATTATTAACTGCTAACATTTGGCAGAAGTGGGTTCACTCATAAATCCTCTAAAGAAATGTTTCCCAGATCTTTGTATTGCCAACTGCTTACTCAGGTAACAGTTTAGGAAGTTTCTTTTTCACGCAAAAAAGCACTGTTCGTTGAGACCTAGGTTTGACTAGAAAACAACATTTAGTTGTGGTGGTAAAATGTTTTGTTATACTATAGAATAAAGATAAAATACAGGACTACTTTGGTGGCTAAGAATCCATTTTGATTTGAGAAAAGCTCTGCTTAAGTAGAATTTTTCAATAGTGAGAAAAGCCATTCTATTAAATGTTGCAAACATCATGTATTGTTTTTAAAGTAAGTGACATAATGATATAAAGTTGCAATGGTTACTTGTTCTACATTACTTTGTATATCCTAACTTCTCATTGCAAGGACAAAGTAACTCAACAGAAAGCTCACAGATAACATGTATTGAGCACTTACTAGCACTGTTGGGACTTTCTTACATTATTTCATTTATTCCTCATAATAATCCTATGAGACAGAAAGAGATTAAATAACTTTTCCAAACCAAAAAGTGGTTGAGCCAAGATTGGAAGGCAGGCAGGCAATCTGACTCCAGAGCCTGAACTATTAATGATTTCAAATGCTTGAATACCTGTCAACTGGTATAAAACACCTATAAAGTAGGCAATATTATTCTAGAAGTTCAAATGTTTTATTTATTTACCTATTGCTAAATTAATTAAGCAAGGAGGTCATTGATGAGGTGGCTTTAATGCCACCCAAGGAAACCCAAACCTAAGCCAGCAATGCTTCAAGATTAACAAATCAAAACCTAAGGACAACCAATCACAAACAGTCAACTAGACTTTTGTAAATAAGGCAAATGCTTAGACCATAGCCAATCAAATTATTCCCATGCTTTGCTCCTGCACCTTATCTACAAGTCTTTCCCCTAGCTTCTGTTTGTGGAGTGCTGCTAACCACTTCTCCTTTGACATTGCCAGATTCAAATGGATTTTTGCTCAAATAAACTTCAGAAGTTTAATATGCCTCAGTTTATATTTTAACACTAGATATATTTTTAAAGATTTTATTTATTTGAGAGAGGGACAGAGAGAGCATGAGGGGAGGGGAGGAAGAAAGAGAGGGAGTGGGACAAGCAGACTCCCCGCTGAGCATGGAGCCTGATGAGGGCTTGAGGCAGGGCTCGATCCCAGGACCCTGAGACCATGACCTGAGCCGAAGTCAGACACTTAACCAACTGAGCCACCCAGGCGCCCCTAATACTATATATATATTTTAAAAACATTCTTATAATCTTTCATCACTTATAACTGTATGGTCTTCATGATCTCCATTTTTAATGCCTAATATTCCATCAACATTAGAATATTAAAAATCAACCCACAAGGGTTTTTTTAAATTTCTAGTTTTATTTTTTTAACATACGTATTTTGAAATATATGTATTTTTTAGTTTTTGGTTTTTCATTAAAGATGGTTGGGAAGTCAGAGCTCAATAAACCAATTGTACATAGAATTTTCAGAAAGTTAAAAACCATGATGCTCAGAGTACATATATAGAGTCAAAGAGATGTTTACCTCATTAATGAGAGAGCCAGAAAGGTGATAAACCATAGAGCATAGGACAGACAAAATATTTCTAGTCACTGAGGGAAAAAATGCTGGAATAAAATTACTAAATTACATAAAAATTGATTAATACCCCACAGGGCAATAAATCTAATCTTTGAGTTGTAATCTCTTCTATCAGACACAAATCATTTGCATTTCTAGGGGACAAGGTTATTTACATTGCTATCACTTACAGATTATTCATATCAATCACTGTCTGGTTTTCTACAATTTACCATCTACTCTTACAGTCATTTTTTTCTTTCTTTTTTCCTTTTTTTCCTTATAGTCGTTTTTACCATTTGTCACTCTAATATTACATATTTTACATATATATCTTGTTTATTGTCTACTCCCTCCTTGAGAATATAAAGGCAAAGTATTTTCCCCCTTTTGTACATTATAGGATCCCCAATACCTGAAATAGTGCCTGGCACGTAATAGGTACTCAAAAACCTGTGTTGAATTAATAAATGAGTAAAATCAAAGAAGGATATGGTTCACTTTGGCTTTAAGAACACAAACTGTTTTAAAAGGAAAAATTGAAAAAATGTAAAATAAATAGGCCCATATTAAATTAAAAAGTAAACCAAATTGTGGTTACCTGAAGGATACCCAAGCCCTCAATAGTGGTGCTTAAATAGAAGAAATTTCCTGCCCAACCTTCTACAGAGAGATTACTAGAAATGACATATGATGAGGTAGAGAAACAAGCAGCATCTGTAGAAAATCTGTTAGCCCATTTTCAAGATGAAAGTGGAGAAGAAATGTGTTGTTCTCTGAAGAAGGCGGGGGGCAGGGTGGGTGGAGACACCAGATCCAGATTGTGAAATTCACCAAGATAAATCCTACCTCAGGCAGCCACTCGTTGAAGATGACCAGAATATGCCACCCCAAAATATGCCACTGTGGCATAATGATTATTTTGAATCGAAGGCAATTAAGAAACTACAGTTATAGGAAAAAACTCTCTGCCCTCCCCCATCTAGCTAAAAGCAGGATGAACTTTGCCATTCATAAAGATGTCTCCTTTTCCTGTACCAGGAAGAGAAAAACAACGCTTAATCCCTCGGACTCTGAATCACTGGAGACAGCTCGACGCTTACCAGACCAGAGACTGGTACCTGAGGAATCTGCGTGACAAACTTTGCAAAATGCCATTATCTTCCATCTTTCTAGAAGCTCAAATCCCTTTTCCTTTGTCTTGTCCCTTCTCCACAAATGTATTGCTCTTTGTTAAAATGATATATAAGCCTTTGGGTCTGATCTCCTCTTTGGGGCCTTCACTTCATTTCTGTGAGGACTCTCATACACATATAAAATAAACCTTCTCTCGTTTATCTGTCTTTGGTCATTTCAATTTGCAGGGCTCCAGGCACTGAGCTTAAGGGAGTAGAGGAAAAACAATTTTCCTCCCCTACATTTTCCAGCCACTAATCCCCCTTGCTGGGATCTACTGTGAAGATCAGGTCATATTTTTGACATAGTATTTTTAAGACTATCACCTAAATCATCTTAAATCACTTGACCCATAATATATTAACTCAAGTCAGTCCAAAACATTTGATAATTATATGAAAAGAAGGAATTTAATGAGATAAATCCAAGTTGACAATCATGTATAAACATTTTGCTGTCTCAATTATAGACTTCACTTCATACCATAATAAGAAAATGTGTCTCTTAAATGATTCCTTGCATCCTCAAAAAACCCATACACACAGAGTATTTCATTCAGTCTGTAGCATAGAAACTTGTAAAATCAAATTTCTAGTCTATAGGCATCGCTAAAATAAGATAGTAACTCCCATAACTTTTTTTTAAATTTTATTTTATTATGTTATGTTAATCACCACACCTTACATCATTAGTTTTTGATGTAGTGTTCCATGATTCATTGTTTGCGTATAACACCCAGTGCTCCATTCAGTACATGCCTCCTTAATACCCATCACCAGGCTAACCCATCCCCCCACTCCCCTCCCCTCTAGAACCCTCAGTTTGTTTCTCAGAGTCCATAGTCTCTCATGGTTCATCTCCCCCTCCGATATCCCCCCCTTCATTTTTCCCTTCCTACTATCTTTTTTTTTTTTTAACATCTAATGTATTATTTGTTTCAGAGGTACAGGTCTGTGATTCAACAGTCTTACACAATTCACAGCGCTCGCCATAGCACATACCCTCCCCAGTGTCTATCACCCAGTCACCCCATCCCTCCCACCCCACCCCCCACTCCAGCAATCCTCAGTTTGTTTCCTGAGATTAAGAATTCCTCACATCAGTGAGATCATATGATACATGTCTTTCTCTGATTGACTTATTTCACTTAGCATAATACCCTCTAGTTCCATCCACGTCATTGCAAATAGCAAGATTTCGGGGGGGTTTGATGGCTGCATAATATTCCATTGTATATATATACCACATCTTCTTTAACCATTCATCTGTCGATGGACATCTTGGCTCTTGCTATAGTTTGGCTATTGTGGACATTGCTGCTATAAACATTGGGGTGCACATACCCCTTCGGATCAGTACATTTGTATCTTTGGGGTAAATACCCATAGTGCAATTGCGAGGTCATAGGGTAGCTCTATTTTCAACTTTTTGAGGAACCCCCATACTGTTTTCCAGAGTGGCTGCACCAGCTTGCATTCCCACCAACAGTGTAGGAGGGTTCCCCTTTCTGGGCATCCTCGCCACCATCTGTCGTTTCCTGACGTGTTAATTTTAGCCATTCTGACTGGTGTGAGGTGGTGTCTCATTGAGGTTTTGATTTGTATTTCCCTGATGCCAAGGGATGAGCACTTTTTTGTGTGTCTGTTGGCCATTTGGATGTCTTCTTTAGAAAAATGTCTCTTCATGTCTTCTGCCCATTTCTTCCAAAAAACAGAAATGGAAGGAAAACTTCCAAACTCATTTTATGAGGCCAGCATTACCTTGATCCCAAAATCAGACAAAGACCCCATAAATTTTTAAAGCTTAATATTTTTATGATATGATTTTATTTCTATTTGTTACAATACACTCATGAGCTTTATAGCAGGGATTGGAGAACTTTCTCTGTAAAGGGCAAGATAATAAATATTTTAGGACTTGCAGGTCATATCGTCTCTGGGTCAACTACTCAATTCTGCTGTTGTATTGTGAAACAGCCATAGACAATACCTAAAGAAATGGGCATAACTGTGTTCTAATAAAACCTTATTTGTGGACACTGCAATTAGAATTTCTCATAGTTTTCATGCGTGATAAATATTCTTCTTTTTTTTTTTAAACTAGTTAATGTTGAAACAATTCTTAGTTTCTAGCTGCACAAAAACAGGCAGCAGGCAAGATTTGACCCACAGGCTATAGTTTGCCAACAACACATTGTATATAAAATGTATATGTAACATTTTAAGAAAAAGTAAAGGAGGGGCACCTGGCTGGCTCAGTTGGAGGAGCATGCAACTCTTAATCTCAGGGTCATGAATTTGAACCCTACTTTGGGTGTAGAGATTACTTAAATAAATAAAAACTTAAAAAAAAGTAATAACTTTATTGAATGTTTTTTTCTATATCTATTGAGATGATCATATTGCCTTTAATCTCTTGATGTAGCAAATCACACTGATTATCCTTCTTTTCTTTTTTTGAGGGGGGAGGAGTGGGGGAGAGAGGCAGAGAATCTTAAGCAGGCTCCATGCCCAGCGTGGGGCCTGACGGGGGGCTTGACCTCACAACTCTGAGATCATAACCTGAGCTGACATCAACAGTCGGACACTTAATTGACTGAGCCACCCAGGTACCCCATACACGAGTTGATTTTCTAATGTTGAACCAACCCTGAATCCTTATAATCAACTTGGCAAAGTTATATGGTCTTTGTCTATGTCTTACAGTATTCAGTTTGCTAATATTTTGTTTTAGGATTTTGGCATCTGTGTTTTTAAGTGCAAGGGCTTATAAATTGCATTTCTTACACTGAACTTGTCTATTTTTCGTATCACCGTTATACCCAACTTCAGAAAATGAGTCAAGGACTGTTTCTCCTCATTTTCTATCCCTTGAAAGTGTATTAGAACTCATCAATAAAATTGTCTGGGCTTGGTGGGTTTCCTTTCATGCATGGGAAGATGTTAAAATACCAATTCAATTTTTTATTATTTCAATCACTTTCCCTAAATTTGTTCATTTGTGCATTCTTTCCTTTTGATTTCTGTTCATCATTATTATTTCGTTATTATATTCAATATAATATTGAATTATATATTGAATTAATATTGAATATAATAGTTGCATTATTTCCCCTTTTTCCTCACTATCTTTGGTTTTATTCTTTTTTTAAGATTTATTTATTTATTTGAGAGAGAGAGACACACATACAGAGACAGAGATGGACAGGAGGGGCAGAGAGAATCCCAAGCAGACTCCATGCAGAGCGTGACATGGAGCTTGATCTCATGACCCTGAGATCATGACCTGAGCCTGAAACCAAGAGTGGGGCACTCAATTGAATGAGCCACCCAGGTGCCCCTCATTTTATTCTTTTGATCTCTCTTCCAATCTCATAGATTTGAGATTAGTGTAGCTCATTAACTTTTTGGTATACTTTTCTTTCTAATATAAGAACAGGGGTGCCTGGGTGGCTCAGATGGTTAAGCATCTGCCTTCGGCTGAGGTCATGATCCCAGGGTCCTGGGATGGAGCCCCACATCGGGCTCTCTGCTGAGCAGGGAGCCTGCTTCTCCCTCTCCCTCTGCCACTCCCCCTGCTTGTACTCTCTCTCTCTCTTTCTCTGTCAAATAAAAAATAAAAAATCTTTAAAAAAAAAAAAAAAACCCAAAGAATTATGCATTTTCCTCTAAGAATTCCTTTCCAGAATGTTTGATGTGTATTTTTATTACCATCCAAGTTTAAGTATTTTTAAATTTCCATTACAATTTCTTCTCTGAGACATGTTGCTTTAATAAGTATGTTTATAACATTTCCAATCATGTAATATTTTAAAAAATCTTTTAACATGTATTTCTAACTCAATCACATTGTATTTAGAGAATATGGTCTGTGTATACCAGCTATTTTTTTTTTTTAAAGATTTTATTTATTTATTTGACAGAGAGAGACACAGAGAGAGCAGGAACACAAGCAGGGGGAGTGGGAGAGGGAGAAGCAGGCCTCCCGCAGAGCAGGGAGCCCGATGCGGGACTCAATCCCAGGACCCTGGGATCATGACCCGAGCCAAAGGCAGACACCCAACGACTGAGCCACCAGGCGCCCACCAGCTATTTTTTTTTAAATTTTTTATTTATTCATTTTTTTTCAGAAGGAGAGAAAGAGAGTGTGTGTGTGAGCGGGGGGAGGGGCTAAGGAAGAGGGAGAGAATCTCAAGCAGACCCCATGCGGAACATGGAGCCTGACTCTGGGCCAGATCCCACAACCCTGAGATCATGACCCAAGCTGAAACCAACAGTTGGACGCTCAACTGACTGAGCCACCTAGGTGGCCCTGGATATACCAGTTCTTTAAAAAGTTACTCAAACTTGTTTTTTGGCCTAGTAAGTTTTTACATAAATGTTTTATGGGCATCTGACAGGAATATATGTAATTCAGTTGTGGGGTATGGGGGTCTACATGTGTTTATTAGATCAAGCTTGTTAGTTGTATTTTTCAGATCTTCTATAGTTCTATTGATATCTTTTATGATTGACCTATTAATTATTGATACAGATATATCAAAGTCTCCATTATGGTAGTGGATTTGTTGAGTCTCCTTGCAGACCTGGCAACTTTCATTTTAAGTATTCTAAAGCTGTGCTAGGAGGCCCATAGAACCTTGAATTGTTAAATCTTTTTTTTTTTTTTTTAAAGACTTTATTTATTTATTTGAGAGAGAGAGAGAGAGCACAAGCAGGGGGAGTGTCAGGCTGAGAGAGAAGCAGACTCCCCACTGAGCAGGGAGCCCAATGCGGGGCTCAATCCCAGGACCCTGAGATCATGACCTGAGCCGAAGGCAGATGCTTAACCAACTGAGCCACGCAGGTGCCCCTGAATTATTAAATCTCAATGAAATTAATCTTCTGTCAATGTGTCTATCCTTATCACAGTAGTGCTTTTTGCTTTAAAATCTATTTTGTCTGATATGAAGATAGTCATGCTACCTTTGTATTGGTTAGTATTTGCTTAGTATATTTTTTACATCCTTTGACTTATAGTCTTTCTTTTTTTAACAGCTTAGGCAGTGGTGTGATGGCAGATGCTTAACAATGAGCTCTCTGGGGAGGGGGAGTGGAGTCTGATTTGTAGCATTTACTGATTTCTGCTGTGTCAATACTCCTGCCTGGATTTCAAGATAAAATGCAGGACACCCAGTTAAATCTGAACTTCAGATAAACAAGAATCATTTTTGATATAAATATGTCCCAAATATTGCATGGAACATGCTTATATTTAAAAAGTATTTGCTGGGGGCACCTGGGTGGCTCAGTTGTTGGGCATCTGCCTTCGGCTCAGGTCATGGTCCCGGGGTCCTGGGATGGAGCCCCGCATCGGGCTCCCTGCTCAGCGGGAAGCCTGCTTCTCCCTCTCCCTCCCCCCCTACTTGTGTTCCTTCTCTCACTGTGTTTCTCTCTGTCAAATAAATAAATAAAATCTTTAAAAAAAAAAAAAGTATTTGCTGTTTATCTGAAATTCAAATTTAACTGGTTGTCCTGTATTTTTACTTGCTAAATCTGGCAACTCTACTCCCACCAACATGTCATTGAATGCAATTTGGGAAGAGATGTTCATAATCAACTTGTTTTAAAATAACTTCTATTAAAATATAATTCACACATTACACAATTCACCCATTTAAACAGACAGTTCATCAGTTTTAATATATTCAGATTTGTGCATCTGCCACCACAACCCTCAATTTTCAAACATTTTCATCGCCCCAAAATGAAACCTTGTACTTATTAACATTCACTAACCTCCAACCATCTCCCTGTCCCTGTCCTAGGCAACTGCTAATTTATTTTCCATCTTTATAGATTTGCCTCTTCTGGACATGTCACATAAATGGAATCATACAATATGCTGTGTGTGTGTGTGTGTGTGTGCGCTTTCTTTCACTTAGCACATGTTTTCAAGGTCCATATGGGTTGTAGCATATATCAATACTTCATTTCTTTGTATTCCTGAATAATATTTCACTGTATAGATATACAACATTTATTTATCCATTTATCAGTTGATGAACATTGATTGTTCCCACTTTGGGGCAATTACGAATAATGCTGCTGGAACAATCAGCCCTCGTGAGCGGTAAGAGCCAGTACAAGGCAGCTCTGGTACCCCCCCCCAGTTTGAGGTGTGTTTCTTAGAGATGGCATAGGGTGCTACATCATAATTGTCTACTTACCTATCTCTGTCTCTCTCTAGCTGATCAGCTACACAAAAAGAAGGATTTTGTTCACTACGGTACTTACATTTCTAATGCGATTGCCTAATACTTGATGTTTAATTAATATTGTATGCGTGAATGAAGTACAGTATGGCCACCTATGTAAATGCGGAAAAGCTAGCAGGTTATTTAACTTTTCTAAGACTTGGGCTTTTTCCTGGTAAGACGTGAAGGACATTAGCACCTCCTCTAGTAGAATTTTGTGAGCATTTAGCAAGTGCCAGTGGCACATTTTCAATACTCAATAACAGATAGTTACCGTTACTTGTGTTAGACATTGATAACCCACCTGATACGGCGATCTCCCAATTCATCGGCCACAGTAAGCCCATTCATAAAGTGTGACCTACTCT
The DNA here is from genome assembly GCF_004348235.1 of Phoca vitulina. Lineage (NCBI taxonomy): Eukaryota > Metazoa > Chordata > Mammalia > Carnivora > Phocidae > Phoca > Phoca vitulina. The sequence goes on from NW_022589722.1 coordinate 7,823,261, forward strand.
GGGGACTACTTTGGATTTGTCATCATCCAAAGCTACTTCATTGCAGACAAACTAAACTTCCAAACCCAAATCCCACTCTCTGATAACCTTACTCAAGGAAATTGCATAACCAACATTGAGATTGTTCTTTTCAAAAAAAAAAAAGCCAATTTAGGAAGAAAATACTATCTAGTTGTCATATGCATTTCTGTTCTGATTAACAAGGTAGAATGTTTTCAGTTGATTGGAAATAACGCATTTCTTTTGTGACTTTTCATGTCTTTTGCTCATTTACTACTAGTATGCTGATCTCTGTCCTTTGGATTTGTAGGAGCACTTTATATATTAGGAATATTAATCCTTTGTCCAGAATATATTTTATAATTGATTTTTCCAACTTTGCCTTCATCTTTTAGCTTTTCATGGTACTTTTAAACATACAGAATTTTTCTTATTTCTAGGAAGTCAAAAATATCCATCGTTCCTATTGAAGTTATATGACTTAGAATGTGAAATTCCCACATATTTTTACTCTCTGCCCACCCTGTGAAAACCACTGGTAATTATTTAGTATATCCCCAAAACACATGTATTTATATTCAATGTATATCACCAACTGTCTACTCTTTTCCATTCTTAATGCTGCCAACTGGTCTAGGCCACCATTATCTCTTGCATCTCTTCCTCTCATTCCTCTCTAAATCATTGTTCATATCACAGTCAGAATGGTCATATTTAAACATAAATGACTCTTTTCTAAACATACACTAGCCTACAGGTCATTAACATACAGTGCATCCATACTATTCAGCTCCCCGCTCTATTCTCACTTAACAATTTATGTTGAACTTCTCTGTCTTCAAAAGTTGCACGGGACATACTTAAGTTTTTTAAAAAAGATTTCCTTGTTTATCTGAAATTCGAATTTAACTGGGCATCCTGTATTTTTATTTACTAAATCTTGTGGCCCTATTCCTGTCATACACAGGTCCAAGGTGGCTGTTGCAACTGTACTTTTCTTTCAGCCATGGGAAGGAGGAGTATATCTCCAATTCTATTAAGGGCAGAACCTGGAAATGTCCCATATTTCTACTTTTATCACATGGCCTCATGGAGCTTCTAGGGAGGTTAGGAAATGGAGTATTTGGCTGGGCAGGTAGTTGGCCAGCTAAAACCCTATTTCCATGGAAGAACAGAAAAATGGTCATTATGCAACAACTAGGGGTCTGACACAGATATCAATCCGTCCATCACCAGATACAGTCACTAGAGGTACCCAATCCACTTCCCCATTCCAACCCACGGATGGGCATGTGACCCAAACGGGGCCACTCAGCCGCACTGTCTCTGAAACTGAAATCTTGAGCAAAGTGATACAGAGATTTCAAATAATTCAAGTCCATTCGTCCTGACTGAAGTGACCTGAGGAATTTAAACATTATGGCTTTATGTTACTCAGATCTCTACTAGAGTGTTTCTGGTTCCTGAGCTTGCCCTAAGTCTGCCTTCCCAGATCCAGACTGTCCTTGTATGCTGTAAGATTTCTTTTTTTTCCGTCTTAAGTTATTCAGGATTGTTTTTTTTGTGACTTGCAATCATAGAACTCCAACTGATCAAAGGTTAAGTCTGGATGGATTCCAAGGTGAGGAGATATAAAACCAGTTCCCCACACCTGAGGATTTCTGCCTAAGCACATTTCACATCAGCATGGCAGTTTTCAGACTTAAAAGTAACAAGGCAACTATAATACCAAAGATAGTAGCTTAAACAGAGAGAGAAGTGAAAATGAAATCTGATTAAGCTAATATTAGCACTTACTCTGTGCCTCCTTGCAGACATTACTGATTTCTCTAATACTTGCAGCAACCCTGTGCTTTGTTAAGTTTTATATGTATTATCTCATTAAACCCTTGCAGCAACAATAATAGGCATTGTTATTATTCCCATTTCGGCAGATGGGGAAAATGGGGCTTAGGAAGTTAAGTGGCTTGCCTAAGGTCACATAACTGATAACAGCTGTAGCCAGTATTCAAACCTAAGTTTAACTCCTACACTGGAACTTTTTACCATTCTGCTACACCACAGACCTTAAGAAAATAAAAATAAAAATATTTGATATCTAAATAGCTTTTTAATTTAATTTTTAATTTTTTAACTTTTTACCATAGAAAAAAAAAGTTTTAAGACTTATCTATTTGTTTTAGAGAGAGAGAGCACAAGCAGGGGGAAGGGTAGAGGGAAGAGGAAGAGAGAGAGAGAGAAGCAGACTTCCCACTGAGTGGGGAGCCCAACTTGAGGCTCCGTCCCAGGACCCTCAAGATCATGACCTGAGCTGAAATCAAGAGTCAGACACTTAATTAACTGAGCCACCCAGGCGCCCCATAGAAAGTTGTACATATACAAAAATAGAATAGTATAATGAAGCATTCATGTACACATCACCTAGCTTCAACAATTATTCCCATTCTACTATTCTTTTTTCATTGATCCTCTCCTCAAATTCACACTTTACTTTCTTTTATCCTACAGTATTTAAAAATGAATCCCTGGGACGCCTGGGTGGCTCAGTCGGTTAAGCCTCTGCCTTCAGCTCAGGTCATGATCCCAGGGTCCTGGGATCGAGTCCCACATCGGGCTCCTTGCTCAGCAAGGAGCCTGCTTCGCCCTCTGCCTGCCTCTGTCTCTCTCTCTCTGATAAATAAATAAAATCTTTAAAAAAAATAAAAAAAAATAAAAATAAATAAAAAATAAAAATGAATCCCAGACATCATATCTCTTCACTTATAAATACCTTAGAATGTTTCTCTAGGGCATGAGAACTTACAAGAAAAAAAGCATAATAGCATTATCGTGCCCTCCCAAATTCATAAAAATTCCTTAATATATTTAATATCTAATGCAAGTTCAACTTTCCCTAATTGTCCCAGAAATATCTTTTTACAGTTGTTCTAATAAAAATTCCAACACGGTGCACAGATTCCACATTTAGACATTCTCTTAGGTTTCTTTTAACTTATGACAATTCCCCTTCTCTTTTTTCTTTTAAGTCATGTGTTTGTTGAAGAGAAAAGGGATTTTGTTCTGTGGGATTTTTTTTTCCTTTTCACATCAGATGGGTAAGGTGCCAATTATGTTGTGACAAGGTTTGAGGGAGGCACATTTCACACGGTGGCTGAACCCCAATCATCACACTTGTGAACAGCAAAAGGTTCTGTCCTGTGGCATTTCTAATATTCTGTTGGTTGATGGCATTCTCCTGGTGTCATTAACAAGTTCTTCCATCTCCCATCTTTCCCATAATCTGCTAGTTAGTTCAAGAGGCTTGATTACATTCAGGTTCAAAATTATTTTTTTTTGTTTTGGAAAGAATACTCCATAGGTGGTGTAATAATTACTTTTTAAATAAATGGGGTGTAACTGCTCTATTAAATGTGCTGAGTCAGTAATTATAATCAGTAAACAGCTTTTCTCCCACCTCTGCCTTTGTTTTATTTTTAAATTTTTATTTATTTATTTATTTTTTAGGAGAGAGAGGGCACAAGCTGGGGGGGGAGGGGCAAAGGGAGAGGAAGAGAGAGAATCTTAAGCAGGCTCCATGCTCAGCTGAGCCTGACTCAGGGCTCAATCTCACGGGGCTGGATCTCACAACCCTGAGCTGAAATCAAGAGTCGGACACTTAACTGAGTCCAGGCACCCCTATTTTATTTAATTTTTAATTTTTTAAGTAATCTCTACATCCAACATGGGACTCGAACTTACAACCCCAAAATCAAGAGTCGCGGGCTCAACTGATTGAGTCAGCTCAGTGCCCCCTCCCACCCCTCTGCCTTTTTTTTTTTTTTTTTTTTTGGTCAGAGAGAATGAGAGAGCGAGAACACAAGCAGGGGAAGTGGCAGGCAGAGGGAGAAGCCGGCTCCCTGCTACGCACGGAGTCAGATGTGGGGCTCAATCCCAGGACCCTGAGATTAGGGCCCCAGCCAAAAGCAGACGCGTAACCAAGTGAGCCACCCAGGGGTCCCTCATCTCTGCCTTTTTAAACAAGATCTCCCTTCTCTGCCCCCCAGTGACATTTCAGGCAGGTCCCTTACCTTTAGGGTTACTTTCAGATGTGAGAAGAGTCTCATTTTCGGCTATGGAAAATTTCAGTCCAACCTAAATTCACTTTAATTTTTCATCAAATTCAAATCTCCCTGTTTCTCTCATTACGGCATGGCCTGTCCTTTTATCTCATTTGGTAGACAGTCTCCACCTTGTCCCCTTGGTTCATGGGAAACATTGTGCATTCTTGCCCAGCTGAATGCTAGAACCCTCTGTCCGCATCCAGCCACTAGGACAGTAGCCTCCAGTCTACTATCTCTCTATACTCCTCAAACTCCAGGGGACCCTTGTCAGGTTCTCCCCAAAACACACTTGTCTTCCACTCCTGTAGGAGCACAGGGCAGGTGTACCGTCCTTCCAGCCCGGCAAGCACCTGGCCAGGGAGTGAGAATCCCGCATTCCTTTCTGGCTAGCGCTCCCAATTCTCCAAGGGGCACTCTCACTGCCTCCTTCTCTTGGCTCTGGTAGGAGGAGCAATGTCCCAGGCGCACAGGGAAGAAATGCTACTGTGCTCTCTCCTCTTGTGAAGTCCCCCTAAAGATACGTCTGCCCAACTGAATCTTTGGCCTTCTCTGCTAATGGCTGTGGGAGACACGGTTGCTGGACTGGAATGTCCATTTCACAGTAAGGCCTGTGTACATGTTTTGAGAACCCGTCTTTAGAACGTGGGGCTACTTCTCACTCATCATCTACGCCTCTGAGGCTGTATCTTCAATTCTTATCAACAGGAAAATCTCTATCTACATCCATACAATCTATTAAGATTTACCCTCAACTTCACTTTATAAAGTAGTTTTGCTAAACATATAGAATTTCCTACTTTATTTTAAACTAAATGATTTAGGGGCGCTGGGTGGCTCAGTCAGTTAAGCATCCAACTCTTGATTTTGGCTCAGGTCATGATCTCAGGGTTGTGAGATCAAGCCCCACCTCTGGCTCCCGACTGGGCATGGAGCCTGCTTAAGATTCTTCCTCTCCTTCTTCCTCTGCCCCTTCTCACCCCTGCCCCACCCATCTAAAAAAAAAAATACTATAAAATGAATGATTTAGATAAACTCTAATTTAAATAATACTCTCCAGGATATTTTTTTTCTTGTGTCAACGGGATGTTGGTGAACATCAAGCACAAGTGCCAACAAATGTTATGTTTGTCTTCTGTCCTTACTCAAGAAGACCCGGGTGCTGTACTAAATACCAAAAATAACAAAGTAAGGAAGGGGCAACAGCAGAGGACGAGGAAGCAGATCTATAGTGATACATCAGCCAGTCTTGTTTGTCATGCACAGAACTATGTACTTGTTGGATTCCCATTTTTGTTAGATAGAACCTACACCCATTTTAACTGATGTGTTAGGTTTATGTGGATTTTTTTTAAATTAGTGGGTTTAATTACAATTGCTGGGTGGAGAACTGCTTATTCCAGCCTTAACTAGAATTAGAATTAGGAAATAAATAGGCTTACTGACTCACCAAAGAGTCAGCTGGGCACATTTTTATTCTGCTCTCAAAGTAGGAGCAAACCATAAAGTAACCAAGACTGCATGGTGGTGAATCAGTGTCTGTGGATGAGTGTGTGTGTGTGTGTGTGTGTGTGTGTATGTGGAGAGGCAACTCTGTTACATCAAATTGCCTGCAATAAGGAGTTTAAACATGAATGAGAGGTTTCTGGAGGGGTACTGTAATGGGCCAATTTAATCACATTGAATCACGTTAATCATGGGGATAGCTGGTTAAATATGCCTGAATCCAAGTATTAGATATTCAAAATGCGTGCACCTAGCAGAGCTCCAGGCTCATGTTAGGATCTTAATAAATGTTTGTGGAAGGAGGAAGGAAGGCAGGAAAAAGGGAGAAAGGGGCGGAGGGCGGGAAAGACAGAGGGCGGGAAGTGAAAGTGGTTTTTATTACCTCATTTTAACAACTGAGTAAGCATCAGTTGGTTAATGGTCTTCCCATAGTGTGCTGAGCATGGAATTTAGGACTGATTGTGCAAAGGAAAAAAAAGTAAGAGTTTAATAAAAAATCATGTTATGGTAACAATTGAAAGCCTGACAGCACATGTTTGGAGAAAGGAATATGAAATATTTGGGTTTCATGTTTTTGTTTTTAACTCTGGCATCACAAATTAACTTCGTAACATACTTATCATTCCAGAATGTCAAGCCATTGATCTGTTCTCTTAAAAACACCCTTTTCCAAGTCACTTGAATTAAATTACAAATATATTTAAACACAAAGACACTACTAATGAATAGAAAGCAAATGTTCCATTAAGGAAAGTAACGTAGAATGCATTTTTACAGCAAACCTGATGAACAGAATTTCAGGACAAAACAATGTATTAGTCATTTTTCCCAGTTCTGGGTCATGTGCCAATTTCATAATCATTCTTTCTGTCTTCATCCAAGTCTTGGATCCCGACTGCCTTCGGGGCAATAGCCACAGTCCTGTGGCCCCCTCCCTAAAGGCCGCACCCCTCAGACTTTTCTCTCCTCTCTCCCTCCCTCTCTGCTTTGGCTACCTGGTGCTGTCTACCTCCCATTTCACCCTCTTGGAGAACTCTTCAAGGACCTGAGGAGAGACCTTGTGAAATCGCCTCATGGCCAAAGTAACCCTCCCCAGGGTGTTCCTTTGGTACTTTCTATAACCCTCCAGGACTGCACTTTTCCCAGTGGTCATCACAGTTTTTATCCCTAGAACATAGACTCCAAGTAAATACAGTCCGTATTCATTTCTGAATCCTATCTGCTGTGGGCCAACACCAGTCCCACACTGGTCTGTGTTAGATATTACATTTTGGAACGGAAGAAAATAGATGTGGTCTTTGGATTTGGGCGGTATGCCATCTCCTGAGGAAGAGAGTGTTACATAAATCAACAGGAAAAATAGGACGGCGCAATGTATGCTACGAAGCAAGAATCCAGGGTGCCAGGGGCCAGAACAGCAGGAGAGGCAGACTCTGACTGGGGGTTTAGCAAAGCTTCTCTGAAGAACCAGCGTTTAACTTGAGGCGCAACGTGGCTAGGAGTGATTCAGGTGATTCAGGCTTGAGCAAGGCGCAACCGTGTGTGGGAAGTGCGGGGCCACTTGGGTTGGAATGGCCGGGCCAAGGACACAGGGATGAAAGAGAGTCCAGGGTCAAGAAGTCATGGAGCCTTAGGGGCAACATTAGGGATTTTGTATTTTATCCTAAGTGTAAACCATGGAAGGTTTACGCAGGAGAGGAATGTGATTTGTGTACTTAAGTGCCTTGTGTTTACTGGTTAGTATTGAATATTTACAAATAAACAAATGAATTAAATACACACAGTGAATCAATGATACAGTTCAATGCCATTTCAGAGTTTTACCAACTCTAGGAAATTAGATGAATCTGGTACAGCTTGTTCTTAGGAAAAATAAAGTGGGAACATGTTGACTTTCAGCCACTCACCATTCATTTCTCTCTACCAACCCTTCATTTTATTTTAGGCAACACATCTCCCCATTGTGTGTATTCTTGGTGGCCAGCTCTCCCTTGGCCAAGAGGCAGGTTCCAACGGAATCCCTCCCCTGGGACTTAGAGACTTTAGCAGAGTAACCGATGGGGGGAAATGTTTGAAGAAATTTGTTTTGGCCACGGCAAGTTCAAAAGCATGTATTTCGGATTCTGCTGTGCCCCCCCAGCTTCCTTGGTTCCTGTCCTGGTTTCAAGCCTGAGTCTCCAGTCTCTCATTTTTCTTCCCAGTAAAAGTCCCACCAGTCATTGGTGGTTTTTGTCACTTGAAATAGAAGAATCATAATGGAAGTAAAATCGATTTTTAGTGTTAGGTGGAGATTGTATTTTGGTCTCAAGAGTTTTAAACTTTTCTTTGGATATGTGACTTGCTCATTTCCAAGCTAATAGAAACGTTAACCTTTTCTTTATTTCTCACAACTGATGTTAGTAGTTGGAATGTATCTTCTGGGCTGAAAGATTTGAAATCTTTGAAAATAGTCAAGTCCTCTTTTCTCCCTCAAAGTTTCCTCAAAGACAAAACTAGTTCCCTAATGCAGTTTTGCCTTTGCAGTATTGATTCTGCAAGTTTTGGTTGGAAACCATTCTCTTTGCCTTAAAGACTGTTTTCCAAAGTGTGTTCCACAAAACACTAGTGTCAATTATTACATAAATCTGAATAGCGGTGAAGACTCTACCCTTCTCTTGGAGGACACTGTAGCATCTTAAAGCATCAAATAAATAAATAAATAAATAAATAAATAAAAATTCCTGCAGTAAAGAGATCTGGGTATTTTCCCAATGTTTCCCAAACGTGTCTGGTCATGCAACTCTTCTTCCTGCAAAATCTACTAAAGAACTAGCATTTTGTGGAACCCACTTTGAGAAGTGCTGCTTTTGAAAATCAAAGCAAAAGTGGGGTTTTTCCATTTTCTCTGAGCCATCTGTTCATATTCCCTTGGCAGTAGGTTTATTCCTTTTCTTGTTTTTCTTGCTTTAAATATTCCTTGAACATTCTTTTTGTTATTGTCCTTTTTAGAATTTTTAAAGGCCTCCATCCCTCCTAGCACACACTATTCTTTGGATTTTTTCTAGAGATGTCCCTGAGATGCCTCTTAATGTGAAGGCCCATCAAAGTGCTCTGAGAGTAGCCACAGGATTTTTGTTTCACTTTTTTTCTGAGTGTGACTTTTCTGAGTGTCCCTAAAATTAGGAGTGATATGGTAGAGGGAAAGCTCAACATGTGGCCCCTGCATTCAGCCTGTATCTTATGCACATGCACATGAGGACACATGAACATACACAAATACATATCATAGAAAAAGTAGAGTCCATTTGCAAGGTTTCCTTAAAGACATGCAGACAATACAAACTGAGATGAAAAATGTGGATGGAGCTGTGGGGACAGATCATTGCTCTGCCAACTTGCCCTGACTGAGCCAGTAAGAGCATGAAGGGAAAGTCAGGGGCCCCAGAAAAAGGCCAGGTTGGACAGGAGGACGGGAAGGAGCCAAAGATTAGCAATGATGGCTGTGACCTTGGTCTAAGAGATGACAGCTAAGCAACCGGTGTCTTTCACTCTTCATTCACTTACCAATTCATTCAACTAACATTATTCAGTACTCATTCTGTAAAGGCATTCGGCATGGTTCCTGCCTTCACTTACTGTTGTAAATGGCAAGATTTTATTTCTTTATGGCCGAGTAGTATTCCACTGTGTGTTGTGTGTTGTGTGTTGTGTGTTGTGTGTGTGTGTGTGTATGTGTGTATCTCCCAGTTGCTTTATCCATTCATCCATCAATGGACACTTAGGTTGTTTCCATATTTGGGCTATTGTAAATAATGCTGCAATGAACATAAGGGTATAGATATCTTTTTGAATTAGTGTTTTCATTTTCTTTGGGTAAATACCCAATAGTGAAATTGTTGTATCGTAGGGTAGCTCTATTTTTAATTTTTTGAGGAACCTCCATACTGTTTTCCATAGTGGCTGCACCAATTTACATTCCCACTAACACTGCATTTCTCCACATCCGGGCTAACACTTGTTATTTCTTGTGTTATTGGTGTTAGCCTTTGGTGTTAGAATGGTGTTAGCCGTTCTGACAGGTGTGAGGTGATATCTCATTGTGGTTTTGATTTGCATTTCCCTGATGATGAGTGATACTGAGCATCTTTTCATGTGCCCATTGGCCATTTGTATGTCTTCTTTGGAAAAATGTCTATTCACACCCTCTGCCCATTTCTTAAACAGATTGTTTTTTTGTTATTGAGTTGTTTCAGTTCTTTACATATTTTGGATATTAACCCATTATTGGATATATAATTTGCAAATATCTTGCCATTTGCAACAACATGATACCCTAAATGAACTAAGTCAGAGAAAGACAAATACCACATGACTTCCATTATATGTGGAATCTAGAAACAAAACTCACAGATACAGAGAACAGATTGGTGGCTGCTACAGGGGAGGAGGATGGGCTAAATGGGTGAAAGGGATCAAGAGGTACAAACTTACTGTTATAAAATAAATAAGTCATGGGGATATTATACACTGCATGGTGACTATAGTCAATAATAGTGGACTGCATACTTAAAAGTTGCTAAGAAAGTAGATCTTGAAAGTTCTACAGAAAAATATTTTTCTCTAACTCTGTGTGAGGATGGGTGGTAAATAGACTTAGTATGGTGATTATTTTATAATGTATACAAGTATCGAGTCATTATGTTGTACACCTGAAACTAATATAATGTTTTTTGTCAATTATACTTTAATAAAAAAACTTACTGTCATATTGGGTTACTGGACATCTAAATAAAAATGTACAATAGACGGGTCCCTGGGTGGCTCAGTCGGTTAAGTGACTGCCTTCAGCTCAGGTCATGATCTCCAGATCCTGGGATCGAGCCCCACATCAGGCTCCTTGCTCAGTGGGGAGTCTGCTTCTCCCTCTGCCTCTACCGCTCATGCTCTCTCTCTCTCATTCTCTCTCTCTCAAATAAATAAAATCTTTTTTAAAAATGTGCAATAGAATCTGCAAGTGTTATGTTAGAAGTAAGAACAAAGTGCTTTTCTGCATTAACTTACATATTTAGATACATTCTACAACTTAAGCTTGTGTTGCTCTAGAAATACATTATTCGTTTCATGAATGTGCTGTCAATTATCTCTACTGGCTCATGTTCATTCATGTTCACTGCTTTATAGCATTTTTACAGCATTGCATTGCAAAATATAATACAAAATTCAAATTACCACAAATATTTGTTGTTAAGTCAAATATCCATCCTATTGATGAATGTTTAGGTAATTTTAATTTTTTTGCAGTGCTGTAGTGCTGTTCTCATGTACACCTGATGGGTGTGAAATGCTCCTAATTGTGGTTTTAACTTGCGTTTCCCTGATTGCCAATGAGGTTGGGCACCTTTCATTTGTTTATTGGACATTTGGGATCCTATAAATTCTTTTATACTTTCTTTCCATAAAATATAGTATAGGACTATGCCTTCAGCACACCTTCAATGAGTACTGCAGATTCTACTTGCCAGGGCAAAGTACTTTGGTTATCTCATATCTTCTAAGTTAGCCTCACTGAAGCCCAGTTTTGCAAGTGGGTGGGTTCTGAAAATAGTTGTTTTTCTGTAGGCCCAATGTCTGTGATGCATTTGGTGGGTCCATTGAATTATAACACTCCCCTAAATCTCACTATGGGGGGGGGGTCTAGTTTGCCTTCATTTCCCTGAGGAGAGCCCAGCTCTGCTCTGCTGGAGCATTGCCAAATCTCATCACTCCTCCTCTTGGGGGTCTAGAGACTCTTCACTGACTCCTGAGTTGCTGGCTAAGGTTCTACTCCAAAAAGATGAAGGATTTGCAAGTATGATATGAGTTCCCTGCTAACTTGAAGTGTCACCTATGCATGGAGTCCTTGGTTGACATGCTCCACCTGTCAACTGGACCCCCTTAGGTATCAGCATGGGATGCAATTACATTTTTTATTCCTCCCCTTTGAGCATTAACTTGGACCACCGGCTAGCATCTGTGGGGGTCAGAGCCACAACCAAATCCTGTTCCTGAGCCTGGTTCCAGCCTCCACTTCCTCCCCACCAGCCAGATATGCGGTCCTGCATGCCCTGAGGCTGACCGGCTGGAGTACGGCAATCTGTCCTTTTTCCTCTGTTATTAATGTCCCAATTAAATGGAATTATTATTGATTTGTTCTTTTAAGCAAACAGAACTTATTTTGCTTCTGTGAAATCTCCTTCGAGGCCAGAAAATAGCAGTGGGTAAGTCACAAAGAGAGAAAGTGTTACTTGAATCCCTCCTCTCTAGTCTCCTCTCTTCACTTATTTTTTTCCTGTCTGGGACTCAAACATTTCAATACAAGTTAGATTCTTATTTAAAGTCATTTTGAGGATGCTAGGGGTGGCTCAGTTGGTTAAGTGTCCGACTCTTGGTTTCGGCTCAGGTCATGATCTTGGGGTTGTGGGATGGAGCTCCATGCTCAGTGGGGAGTCTGCCTGAGACTCTCTCTCCCCTTCTGTCCCTCCCCCCCGCTCCCACGCACTCTCTCTCTCTCAAATACATACATAAATAAAATCTTTTTAAAAATAAAATAAAATCATTTGGGGGATGCTAGGCAAGAATCGCTATTAAAATTTCAGCAAAAAAATAATCAAGTCTGATATTTCAATAGATTTTCATATTTTAGGTCAGCATAGTTCTTCTAATTTGGATATGTGGAAATACTGTGGCATTTAGTTTACAAAATAGGCCATTCACTAAGACAGTCATGTAGACAGCAAGTCCTGTGGAACCTAACAGCTTGAGGAAGCCAGTGACTTTCTGCCAAGCTCACTGCAGGCACCCAAACATGGCCCAGTTCTGCACTGGAGGAGAAATAGTAATTCTTTGACCCTGTACCTCCTTCTTCTGTTATTATGCCCAAAACTGTACCCCCAGCTGCTGCCCTGTACTCCTTTTCCCCCACCCCTGAATTTCCAGGGCGTGACCACACTGTTTGATCTAAAAGTACATCAGGCATATCCCATTCTGAGAAAGGACAAATACTGTTCCTTTAGGAAATGTTATTTTCTGTTGTCACTTGGAACAAATCATTTACAAACTCAGAGTGTTTTTCATAATGTATCTTAGAGAGAGAAAAAAATCAAGTTGCATTTTAAGAAGCATTTCAGAGAGAATTTTATCACCGCAAATCACTAGTCATATTTTATTGCTTTGACAGAACAAATGAATAAGAAGTATTCATTCCTATAAATGCACAAGACTGTACTGCAGGAATGTTGACATTTGACTTGATTGCTCAACCCTAAAATGGGAGGATTAGGTACATCTATGAATTCTAGAAGTTTGGACAGTGTGCTCAAAGGCATTAAAGGTAAATGGGTTTTTGTTGTTGTTGTTCTGTTTTGTTTTGTTTTTAAAGTTTATCTATTTATTTTTAGTAATCTCTACCTCCAACATGGGACTCTAACTCAGGACCCTGAGGTTAAGAGTTGCATGCTCTTCCAACTGAGCCAGCCAAGCACCCCAAGGTGAATGGTTTTTAAAAATCAAGTTTTGGAAAACTGAAAAGACTTTCCTGAGTTATTTTACTATTCACTGGGTTACCCTTTATTGCTATGTAGCCTTTGAGTGGCTATAGTCCTGAGTACTATTCCAATTCACTGTTCCCACAGAAAGGCGATGTTTCTTAAGGAGGGAGAGTGGGATACCCAACTCACTTTGCCGAGCCTTCTGTCTGTATCCTCAGCTGGAGGGGGGAAATCAATTTTATATATTGATCAAAATCTGGTAACACACCATGAAACTTCATGGAATTCCACTGTGCCACACACCCAGGTGCAGAACTATTGTCTTGGGTCTGGCTTTCCCTGGGGCATCTGGCTGGCTCAGTCCGTAGAGCATGCAATTCTCAATCTCAGGGTTTTGAGTTCAAGACCCATGCTGGGGTGGAGCCTCCTTAAAATTTTTTTAAAAAACCCAAACAACAACAACAACAACAAAAACACAGCTTTCCTTGGCTAAGAGCACTGAGTTGTCTCTGTGGGCGAGGGTCTTGGCTGATTTGTGCAGGGCAGTGTTTGCAAAGTGTCATGGAAAAGAGGTGAATGTTACACATACATGTACCTGGATGCAGCAATAACTATAATAAATTACATTAAAAAATAAAAACAATAAAAATAAAATCATATGATTCCTTTTTCAATCCTCTTTAATCCTGATCATATCAAAGAATATTCCAGGTTGGTACTACTGAAGTTTTATCACCTCTTTTCTTTGGAGTGACGCAGACAGAAGGAACAAGGAGGTCTTAGATTCAGTGTTCAATGGGCAATCTCCTCTTGTTAGGATTGAACATAATTGTTTTGCTTTCCTTGTGGTTGTGTTTACAGTTGCCTTCTATTTCTTTTTGCTTGTTTGTTTTAAGATTTTATTTATTTATTTGTCAGAGAGAGAGAGGCACACAAGCAGGGGGAGAGCGGCAGGCAGAGGGAGAAGCAGGCT
>NW_022589722.1:7837741-8018887 GCF_004348235.1 Phoca vitulina
CCTGCTTCTCCCTCTCCCACTCCCCCTGCTTGTGTTCCTGCTCTCGCTATCTCTCTCTCTGTCAAATAAATAAATAAAATCTTTAAAAAAAAAAAAATAAAAAAATAAAAAATAAAATAAAAAAAAAGAAAAGAAAGGAAAGATACTACTTAGTTATAGGCCTTTTGTAAGCATAGTGTAGGTACAGCTGTCACGTAAACTGTTCAGCCGTTACAACGCCCTCGCATTTATGGGTCGTTCCCATTTGTCCACTGTTGCACACACAATGCTGGAATGAATGCTTTTGTAAACCTGTCTTTTTACAGTTGTGAATATCTCTTTAGGTTAAATTCCTAGAGGGAATTGTAGGGTAAAGTCTATGCACACTGTGTGTGTGTGTGTGTGTGTGTGTGTACGTGTACTAACACGCCGACCTCAGAAATGATGTACAAACTTTCATTCCTGATGTATGAGAGTACCTGCTACCACACACTTGTGAGACCAGGTTTTATTTATCTTTATAAAGTTACCAATCTGATAGGTGAAAAATAACAGGTTATTAGTGTTCTGATGACATGTTGTAGTTGTTAACGCTGCACACCAAATATTTCTGACTTTCCACCCCCTGATCCCACAGTAGGATTGAATTTAATGGGCTTTGAGGCTAGGTGATCTGTTCTGGCCACTGAGTTGTGAATACACATGACACTTATCACTCTGGGCTGAGTATTTCATTGCCAGTGCAAGACCTTACAGAGCTGTCTTTCACTCGGGCTATTGGTTGCCAGCAATAACATTCCAGAAACTGACCTGGTTCAAGTAATTGATTAACATGGATATGCCATTTTAATCAATTCTATGGAACAAAGCCTCTAGCTAAACCATGAAAAATATAAGCAAAAAAGAAGCCTTGGTTGTGTTAAGCAACTGTGATTTGGGGTTGAGTGTTACTGTAGCATTACCTAGACCATCATGACTGATGCATTAAACATCTTTGATCTTACTGAAATGAAACACATTTTCCTGGGACAGCTGGGTGTCAGTTAAGCACCGGCCTTCAGTTGGTTAAGCATCTGCCTTCAGCTTGGGTCACGATCCCAGGGTCCTGGGATCAAGTCCCACGTCGGGCTCCCTGCTCAGCAGGGAGTCTGCTTCTCCCTCTCCCTCTGCTGCTCCCCCTGCTTGTGTGCTCTCTCTCAAATAAATAAATAAAATAAAAACACATTTTCCTATATTTATTGACCACCTGTGCTTCCTTTTTTGTGACTTTTCTGTTCATGTCAGCACATGTTAACTTCTTAAGTTTACGGTACTCAACCATGCATTTGTCAAGGCTGAGACTGATCCCCACCAAGAACGAAGGGAGAGTGATGAGGTCTATGAATTACAACATGAAGTACAGGGCCACCACACAGCCTTTTTAAAGTTTTTAAGTTACATGTTTTCCTTTCAATGATAATGTCAAAAAATTAATACAAACATATTCTGGATCATTTGAATGGCCACTTTATAACTGAGGGATGCTATTCACTTTTAAGACCCGGGTGGTTTTGTATGGTTTCGGGTACCCCTACTTTACACACAGACTAATAAATAAAGAACAAATGTGAACTCAAAACATAAATAATGTGTTTGCACCAAGTAAGGGCCAAGTGATGTCCCAGCACATGGTCGACTTAAGATCAGGAGTGTCAGAGCAGAGTAAATGGAGGAAACCGTGGGAGCACTGAGTCATTGCCCAGCCCAACATCCACACGAGCAGGATCAACTCAACAGAATCGGCACAGCACTCAGCACCATTTTTATGTTGTCATGTGTCTCAGTTACGATCTTCCACTTGCAAACAACAGAAACAGATTCTGGCTAACTCAAACAATAACGAACTGATAGGAATAATACAAGAAAATGCAGAATTGGAAAAAGAAAACCGGTCTCAGAAAGAACCAAACCAGGACAGCTCCCAGGATCTCCGTACCAGGAATTCCTGGAATAGGACATTTTGGAGGCTGCCAGCAAGATGATTCAGCCCCAGCCA
Source organism: Phoca vitulina (assembly GCF_004348235.1). Classification (NCBI taxonomy): domain Eukaryota; kingdom Metazoa; phylum Chordata; class Mammalia; order Carnivora; family Phocidae; genus Phoca; species Phoca vitulina. The sequence continues at coordinate 7,839,756 of NW_022589722.1, forward strand.
TCTTCCAACTGTGTGTCTGTATGTTCTGGACTTAAATTCCTGGGTTCGTTTGGGTCACGTGCCATCATTTGCTGGGGTGGGGGAAGGGAAGTCGTATGGGACTTCAAAATGCTCAAGTCATCCATATGCCTGATGAAAATAAAAGGTTATATATTCTCAAAGTAAGTGTGAGATCTTAAGGGCCATTCCTAGAGGGCTTGAGGGATCTAATCCTCCCTGGGCAGGAAGAGTACATGAGACCTCTTCCTTAATTTTTTTTTTTTTAGGTAGGCTCGGATCCCCACTCAGTGTGGAGCCCAACATGGGGCTTGAACTCATGACCCTGAGATCAAGACCAGAGTGGCTGAAATCAAAGAGTCTGTCACTCAACCAACTGAGCCACCCAGGTACCCCAAGGCCCCTTCCTTACAAAGACTCTTCCTTGTAAAGGAAAGGAAACCGATGAAAAACCAGAGAGGCATTCAGGAAGAACATAAATTACAAAAGAACCTGTAGACTCCAGGAGAATGTGAAAAAAGGAAGTGCTCCTTGGTGAAATGGATGACAGAGGGGAGTGGAGAGGCCTGTTTCTGGCTAGATGGGGCCTCCAGAGGTCCTGTGTTGTTGGCGTCACATTCAAAGACACAGCCACCTCCAGAAAAATAAAATCAAACAAAATTGAATTCTTTGCTTAGTCTTTTGATAAAATATTGAAGTTGGGGTATATTTTTAAAACTCTTTGAAATACACTTCAGACACCTTTCTTATCACTAAATTCTCTTATGTGCTCTGCAGCGGCTTCCCCCAAATTAATGTTCTCCACGGTCTCTCTCTGTTTCAGAAAGCTCTACTGGACACTTTTCCTTCATTTGTGCCTCAGTTCACTATTATGGATATCAGCTGAGCCTCTTTGGATTTTTTAGTTTTCTTTTTACTTTACCCTATTTCCTCTATTCTCTACAACAAAGAAGCACCTAGGCAGTGACCTAGAAACCAATGGGGGCGGGGGTGGGGGGGTGGTGGCTAGAAAATTTAATCATCTCCCTATAACACTAACTGTATGTCACTGACATTTTTCATTTTCATTTAACTCACAATATTTGGTAATTTCCCTCATGACTTCCTTTTCTGGCGATGGGTTATTTAGAAGTGTGTTGTTTAACCTGAAACTAATATAACACTGTATGTTAATTATACTGCAGTTAAAATTTAAAAAAAAAAATAGAGAAACACACATTTTTTTTTAATTTAAAAAAATTTAAAAGGAAGTATGTTGTTGAATTTCCAAATATTTAAGGATTTTCCAGATATCTTTCTGTTATTAATGTCTGGTTTATTTGTTATTGCTGAAAAGCATATTTTTCTTTTTTAATTCTCTTTTGGGACTGTTTTACAAGGTCAATTAGGTCAATTCGGTTGATCTCTAAATAAGTGCAGTCTACCGTCAAATACTATATCCTATAACAATATACTTCCGATTCACGCCTCCCATCTTTTGTGCTACCATGCGGCTGCATTTTCCTTTATATGTGCCGTATACAATCCTATGGTGATGCGATTTTTGCTTTATTAAGTCACTTACCATTTTAGAGAAAATAGAGCTTAAAAAATTTTCATATTTACCTTCATTTATGTCATTTCTAGCACTATTTCTCTGTGCAGATCCAAGTTTCTGTCTGGTATAACATCCCTTCTGTCTGAAGAAATTTAAGATTTCCAGGAGTACCGGACTGCTCGTAATTCGTTCTTTCAGTGTGTGTTTGTTGGAAAAAGTCTTTATTTATCTTTCATTTTTGAAAGCTATTTTTGACAGTTTGTTCTTCTGGCTTGCAACGCTTCTGACGAGAAGACTGCTGTAATTCTTCGATCCTCTGCAGATGTCTTTTTTCCTCTGGCTGCCTTAGGGAGATACTTCTCTTTACCCTTGGTTTTCAGTGGCTTAGTAGGACGTGTCTAGGTGCTGGTTTTGTTTTGTTGTGGACCAGCTGTGTGTTACAGCAATGCATTTCGGACATTAGCGTGCATGTGCACCTCCCAGGGACCCTGTTAAAATACAGCCTTGGGCGCCTGGGTGGCTCAGTTGGTTGACCGACTGCCTTCGGCTCAGGTCATGGTCCCGGAGTCCTGGGATCGAGTCCCGCATCGGGCTCCCGGCTCAGCGGGGAGCCTGCTTCTCCCTCTGACCCTCTCCCCTGTCACGCTGTTTCTCTCTCTCTCTCTCTCTCTCAAATAAAAAAAAAAAAATCTTTAAAAAAAATAAAATACAGCCTTGATTGCAGAGGTCTGTACCTCGGCTTGAGTGTCTGCATTTCTAACAAGCTACCAGGTGAAGGCAGTGTAAGCAAGGCCTTGGCTCACTGGGCGGGTGAGAGAGGAGAGGAACTCACGTGGCAGCGATTTCTGACTTTTGGCCTCTTACTGGTCAAATTCATCCAGTGGGGCGTGACTACTCCCCCATATTCTGAGAGGTTATGACTGCCCCTCCAGGCAGCCACTGAGGAAGCCTTGCCTGTCTGGCCCTGGGTGTGAAAGATGCCCCCACAGCTACGGGGGCTGCAGGGCCTGGGAGGCTGAAGCAGCCATGGGTATTAGCAAAGGAGGAAAGGGCAGCCATCCTAGGAATGAAGTGCAGCAAAGCCAGGCAAACAGCAAGGTCCGAGTACTTAGCACTCTCCGAAAAAAGCATCTCTTTTCAAAATCTACATGTGGAGTGTGAGCTTCATGAAAGCGGGGATCTCTGTGTGTGGGAACCTAGAACGGTGGTCAGCACCTAGTAGACAGTAATAAACGTTGCCCAGTGAATATACCTAATGGGCGTTGAAGAATGCCAGCTTCTTGAAATAAATTGGGGGCAGGAGAGACAAAAAGAGGGGTGGAGAAAAAGAGACTGTCTCTTTATTTAACCTCATCTTCCTTCCCCTGTTGAAGGGTCGCTGCTCCAGATAAACGGAGGCAGCCACCAAATTCAAACAGAAACAGAAGAATCAATGTTTTGGCTTTTATGCTGGCTGAAAATTTCAGGGATTTTCATGGATAATTTTGACAAATGCAATTTTTTGCCTTAGGCACTGGCATTAGAATGTCCACTCTATTGTGAGATAGGGTTTCTCATACTTATGAAAAGATTGGCCTGTAGAGGGTGCTAGTTCACTTCCAAAACCCAAAATAAGTGCCTAAACTTTCACTGGGTCCTGGGAAGAGTTTACAGAGCAAGCAAGGAAGCAGCTTCTTGAAGAGCTAATGAAACATTTAAATTTGCCACATTTTGCTTCACAACCAAAGTTTAAGAAAAAAATGAAAGCACCCTGTGAAAAGACCAGAAGCCTTCAAAGACCTCCCCCTGGGAAAAGAAGCCACATAGTTTTTTTGTTTTTTTTCCCAAAAGCAAAGAAGAGAAGCCAGGCCGGGAGAAGCATCTAGAAGAAAATATTGTAGGTATTGTGAAGGAGAAGAAACCTGAGGCTGGGAGAAGTTGCAAGTCCAGGAGGTGAGGTTGGCAGGTCTCTGCCAAATTCCACCCTGTACTTCATGCCCAGACATGGGGGCTTCCGGGCCTGATGTGAGGGGTCCATAGACTCTGTAAATGGGGCGGGGGGGGGGGGGGGGGCGGGTGTTCTTCTGACAGCTGTTGAACTAAGCCCATCATTCTTGACACTGACCCTGGTTTCAGAACTCAGCAAGGATTAGGGGGAGGAAGAACCACTTGGGAGTTTTGAAATAATGTAGTTGGTCACAGGAGACTTAGTAGGGAGCACAAGCAAGCCTGGTAGGAGGGAGAAGCCTCTTCAAGGTTTGGATCTGCAAAGAAATCTTCAGAGAGGGAAATGGAACGGAACCCGCCAGTGAGTTCTCGTGAAAACTTTTGAGCCCTCTCGATGAGCAAAGGGAAGTTGAGGCAGCTTTGATGGTCCAGAGCTGAACTCAAGGTAGAGATTCTAACCTTCATATTCCAGTGATCAGATGCAAATTTTCAAGGAAGAGTTGGACTCAAAAATCCGTAAGAGTTGTGACACATGTTATTATATATGGTCCTTTCGATTGGCACCCGTCCTTGCTTTTGTCAGTTCAAGGTGAACTAGTGGCTTCACTGTTACGTTCAATGGCTAAACTTTAAACCAAATAAATAAAGGACAAGGGATGAATTTGCAAAAACAATCAGCCACCTCCCGCAATTTAATTGTAAAATCAGTCAAGTCAGTGTTTTGGCACAATGTAGGGCAAACATCTATTTTACCCGTGAACAATCTCATTGATTGAATGATTCATTTAGAAGACATAACTACAGGCTAAGATTTAAATCTTAAAGAAAAAGGTTTATCTGGCAAACACATTTTTTCAAGATTCTGAAATCAGCTTCTTTTCCTCTGCTCACCTTTCTTTTGTGGTTATTTTTAATCATCAGCCATGTATTCAAGGTAGAAAATCTATTTGAATGCTTAAAAGCCAATGTAAGCCTTACATAAGCCTAATACCAGCAAGGAAGGATGGAGAGGTACCAATTATGGAGGTCCTACCGGGAGCCACTTTAGACTTTATCTTATTTTGACCTCAGAACAACTAAATGAGAGAAGTACTGTTTGCTCCATGTCATGATCAGGGTTAACAATTCCAGGCTACGGACCGAGCAGGTAGTTTAAGTAAGTGAAGAAGCAGGTGGGTTAAGAAGATGTGTTGCCCTTTGGGGGGATGCAAACAATGTTTCCAGCTCCTATTTTTCAAGAGAAGCTGGAAGATTCGTGAGAGTCTCCTGGTTTTTAGAAAATGGTGGTAAGTAATTAAAAGAAATATTTCCAATGCTATGTGGACCAAATAAAGGAAATCTGGGGCTGAATCTGGCCCAGGGACTGCCATTTGGTTACGTCTGGTAGTGGGGAAAAAATAAGGCTTGGGAAGATGACATCACTATGCTGCACAGCTGCGGCAGGTGATAGGCAAGCACTTCCCAGAGCCCAGGATTTTCTGACAACACCATTCTTAGCTAGGGACACATGCTGCTGATGGGTTACATCTATGAAGTCCTTTTAAAGTATGCAAATGTAGCAAAATGCTTGTTTTTTAATCACAGTACATTGATCCAACTTAGTACAAGGTAAACAAAGGCAAGTAAACATTGGTTTCTGAAGGGAGTCAGCCTCAGGGCTGGACCTCCTCTGAGGTATCCTTCCCCTGCCTGTAAAAATGGGCAAATAAAAAACAAATTCGGATTTGGGAAGGAGAGGTTTTATTCAAAAGGATTACTGCAAAGGGGAAGACAGGAACTATCGCAATAGGGAGAAAACTCTGGCCATAAGGTCTCCAAGTGTCTCAAGAGTTAGTCAAAAAGTGTTTCTCTCTTACTAGGAGAAGGGTAAACAAGCTGGGTGTGAGGAAAGGGTGGGAGAGCAGGTCAGAGAATGTCTCACCCTGAGGCCAGCCTAGTTTAAGGAGGGGCCCTTAAGGAGGGGCTGCTTGCTGGCTCTTGCTAAGGGTGGACCAAAATTCTGGGACCTGGGATTAGGAGGAAAGCTTAACCAATGTTTGGTTGAAAAACACTTTGTCCCGATTGATCAGTGGGGGACAAGCTCAACTAATCATTTCTGAGGCAAAGAGCAAGAATGGGGAGGGGGGGTCCTATGTCTGGCCTTGTGATAGGAAAACAAGGGGGAGCGTCATGAGTCTTATGTAAGTCATGTGGAGAGGGGTGTTTCTTGCAGTAAGCCATTCTCCTGACACAAAAGGGTGAGGGTCTTTTTTTTTTTTTTTTAATTTTATTTATTTATTTGACAGAGAGAGGCACAGCGAGAGAGGGAACACAAGCAGGGGGAGGGGGAGAGGAGAAGCAGGCTTCCCCCTGAGCAGGGAACCGGATTCAGGCCTCAATCCCACCTGGGATCATGACCTGAGCCAAAGACAGATGTTTAATGACTGAGCCACCCAGGCGCCCTGGTGAGGGTCTTTCTTAACCTTCAGGTAAAACTCAACATGGTCCGAACATAGCACAAGATATACAAAGGCTGAGGGTAGGATTGTCAGGCCTAAGCTAGTTAAGTCCAAGGTCAGCATTCCCCACAGGAAAGAGGGAAGGAAGGAAGCTAGGAAGGTTCTGGTTTCTTGTGCAGAGGGGCAAACTGTTGTTGTTTTCTCGGGACTTCTGGCCCCTAGGGAAACTGTGGGGCGTGACATCAGCTCCGCCAATGTCCTGTGAGCAGGTGCAGGACTGGCAGGTCATAGATCATTGGTCTCTGGTCCCCCAAATCCCTGGAAATGATCGCGAGCCATTTCAGAATCAAGTCGCCAAGAGAAAATGTGGGACAAAAAGACTTGTTGGGCTTCATTCACAGCCATCTCCATGGCCATCTTGAGCCATCAAGGACTCCCCAAAATTCCAGGAATTGGTGATAGGGGCCTGTGCAGAATAATACTTTTCTTTTCATTACCATTTGTACCATCCCTCTGTCCCAGGTTGAGGTGACCTGGGAGATAACGTTTGCTGTGTTATGTCTATAGAAATGCTCAACATTCTTTGTATGCAAGCTGGCCACCGGGAATGGCTCTTAAATGAACTTTTATTTCATCAGATCCTCCTCCTATTTAACTTGATTTCATCCCTACCATTCAACTCAGGATTTATTGTCCTTGTCTTACATCCTAAAGAATGGAGAACTGTCTTTGAAGTGGACATGAGCAGTGTCACCCCAAATAGACTACTCATATATCATTGGAATTTTAAAACAACAAACAACAAAAATGCTCTCCACGGTTCTGAGCATCCTAGGAGGTCTTCCTATTGTTTAAGGGAGTATAAATTGCTGTCATTCTACTAAATAAACTAACATCTGCTGTCTGGCTGGCAATAAAGGCTACTCTCTTAAAATCTGTGTTTGCCCTCAACTTGAGTCACTTAATGTCCAGGACAGCACTGTCTCATAGTAATATAATGCAAAACACATGTCATTTGAAATGTAGTATATCGTAGTAGTAGCCACATTAAAAAAAAAAGGTAGAAACAGATGAAATTAAATTATCAATTTAATAATACATCTCATTTAGCTAAGTATATCAAAAAGATTACCATTTCATCAGGTAATCAATATAAAAAATTACTAATGAGATATTTTACATTCTTTTTTTCTTCATACTAAGTCTGTAGTGTGTATTTTACATTTGTGGCACATCTCGATTCAGTTTTGAGGGGAATCAGGATAATATGCCACCCCAAAATACGTCACTTTGGCATAAGGATTATTTTGAACTAAAGGCAGTTGGGAATCAACAGATGCAGGAAGAGTTCTCTGCTCTTCTTTATCTGCCTAAAAGCCAAGGCACACATTTCCTTTTGTAAGGATGGCCCCTTCCCTGTGCCAGGAAGGGAAGAGCCTCTGTTATCACTGGAGATGCGGAGATGAATTTGCCAACAACAGACCTTATTAGATAACCCTTATCTCCCACTAGGTCCCCCGTATATTTGCTAGCCATTTCTCCATGACTTATCATCCCTTCAAGTCCTAACCCCCTTTCCTTTGTTAAACTGGTATATGAGCCCCCAAGTCTAACCCCTTCTTTGAGTTTCACTTCCTTTTTATGAACTCCTATGCACATAAATCATAATACAAATTCCGTTGCCTTTTATCCTTCTAACCTGTCTTTTGTTCATTTATTTTGCAGGTCCCCAGTTACTGAACCTAAGAGGGTGAAGATTTTATATTTCAAGCACCCAATAGTATTGGCGCCCACAGTATTGGACAGAGCAGGTCAAGGAGAATGATATGTAGTATTGTTCTAATCTATACCTCATTTCCAATCTATACTTTTTTCTTATATAAAAACTATTCTTGTCAGGACTTCCTATGGTTGCAGAAATTCAATATAAACAGCATTGCATTTTAGGAACTGTAACAATTAATAGTTTAATTGAGGCTATAATATCTCACTTTTACATCCTTAAAGATTCTAGAGAATGAGAAAAAAGTCAGTCCTTTCTTAAGACTCCTTCATATTTTGATCCTGAAAAACCTGTTTTTAATAGCTTACCAAAATGAAAAAATAAAAAAAAAAGGTTAGTCTTAATTTAAAAATTATATGTAGTTTTGATTTAAAGACAAATAAACAAGACTAATTCAAAGTAAGGATCAGATTCATACCTTGCTGGGATTTTCTATTATGTAATCAACAGTGGTTTCTAGCAGTGCTTTCTTCTGGATCCAGGGTAGGCAAACTCTTCAGAGCCCAAATAAAATAACCACGTGTTCCGAAGTTAAGTTAAAGTATCCATCATTATGTTATAAATAGTAGGATATCCCATTCAATGGCTTTAATTATTTCAGATCTTTGAAACAACAAATGCATTTGATTAAACTATAATTTGCTTTATTAAAATTGAATTGAGGGCATATGTTCTGGCACTTCGGTTCTTCTTCCCAAGATGAAAGATGTTTCCTTTTCTGTTTGTATATTTTTTGGGGGTCTCATTTAAAATTTATACAAGGATTCAAGATCTAAAATCTAAGATTAGGATTAGGTGTAAAATCACTACATCCTTGTCATTTTATTCTTCCCACCACAATGCGTGTCAGACACAAAAATGAACTGCCAGACCTTTCGTCCTGCTTTTCTTCCTTGCTGTGCTTTGCTACAGCACTTGTCTCCTCCTCTGAATGAAGACTCATGCTGCGGCAGTGAAATGAAGATAATATTCCTTTTTCTTTAACTAATCTTTACCCCAGGGGACATTTTTTCATTGTACATTTCCTGGTGAAGGAGGAGATGAAAATTTACCATGAACAGGCCTGGTTGGATTTATGGTGCTATCAATTAAATATTTTGTGGTTTTTTTAAAAAAATATTTTGTTTTTTTATTTAGAGAGAACGTGGAGGAGGAGGCAGAGGGAGAGAAACCCAGCAGACTCCATGCTGAGCGTGGAACCTGACGCGAGGCTCGATTTCACGACCCCGAGATCAGACCCCAGCTGAAACCAAGAGTCCGACACTCAACAGACAGTGCCCCCCAGGCGCCCCTATCAATTAAATATTTGTAAATGAATGACCATATGAAGAAGGAGTTGAATGGATAGAGCCATAACCCAGGATATAACCAACGCCCAGGAAACTGGCAGCAGAATCAATACCCGGGTCGGGGACGGCTCCGAGAGTCACCCACCGCCCTTGCCCAACCTTCCAGGAGCGCTCCATGATGACTCTCCTCTAGAGGATTGTACAAAGGTAAAGCTGCAAAAGGTTACGCGTGTTTTTGGCAGTTAGCACAATTCCTCAAAGGGCCTACAGGCCTGATAAGATCTTGCGCAACTCTGCACACTCAGACTTCCCCACATCACAAACACAAAATCCTTGGCAAGCTGCTCCTCGGGTTCGCTGTTAACCTGACCTACTTGCCTAAAAAACTGGAACTGTCAAGAAAATGATCATTTCCTTCGAGTGACTCTACTGAAAGTCAAGTTAACCGCATTGTGATGCTGCCAGCCTTTTTTCTATCCTGGCTCCATCTCGGGAGTTTTAACCTAGAGACCACAGACTCCTACTCAAACCATGACTTTGAAATCATGGCTGTGAACTTCTGTAAGTAATGTGCCTATTATTTTCTTTTTTCCACCTTTTCTGCAAAGAGCTTCTAGTGGATTCATGAAAGCACCCCTGCTCAAAGCAGATACTCATAAACTGGGAACAGAGGCAAAGCACTGTTATAATCAGTCAACGGAGAAGAGCCCATGGATGCCAGGCTGCCAAGGGCCTGGCTCAGCTGCTTTGCGTCCAGAGAACAGACAAGCCTGGCCTGGCAATTTACATCAGCAGTGGGATGGCTTTTGGAGGGGAGACCTCAGTCCACTCCATACAGAACTGTCAACCACCCCGGGCTTGATGAATCAGAAATTTTAGCTATAAAGATCTTGCAGGAGCAGTTTATCAAATGGCTGTGCCTGGGTCTCCCTGCCACAACTACACAGAGACGGCGATTGAAGTTATGAGCATCACCTTTTGATACAAACAGCAAAGGAGGAACTTGGCCACAAGGTAACTGCTCTGTCACAGGGTGGAGTTCGCTGCATGTGAGGGATGGGTGAGGCCACTCATCTGTGGTTCAAAGTTTATCTAGCTTATTGAACCAAAAAAACACGGAGCAAAAAAAGCAACAACTGTATTCATTTTTTTATTCCAAATATTTACTGAATTCACAAACAGGAGCAATTTATCTCCCTGAGAATTTTTATGAAATTGTCTTGGCCCGTGTCCTTTTGATTAAAGAGGCAGAGAATGAGAACATACTTTTTCAGCAAAATTAAGTTCAGTTGCACTTTTACTCCTATAATTTAATTAATATGAAAAGCTACATGCTTTCTTCTACATTATCTAAAAGAGAGAGTATTAAAGGGTGAATTATAATAGTATACCATTTATTCCAGGAATATAAGGATGGTTCTAAGACAGAAATTTTAGCAATGTAATTCATGTTGATGGCCCGAAGGACAGAAATCACATGCTTTTCTCTTATATATGCAGGAAATAATATTTAAATCAATTGTGAACTTTTGAAAAAGGTTGTTTAGAAAAGTAGGAATAGAGCAAAAGTTTCATAACCTATGATAAGGCTATCCAGGAAAACTCAGCAGCAAATGTAATATTTACTGAAGAAATTAGAAGCATTTCCTTTAAGGTTGAGAATAAAACTAGGTTGCCTTTTCTCACCCTTACTTTCCATCTGATATTGGAAGTCTTGGCCAACAAAATAAATCAAGAGAAAGAAAAAAGTATAAAGATGGAAAGGGCAGACAGTCAAGAGGTTCAGTTGTCCTTCTCTACAGATAATATAAATATTCACAGAAAACCCAAAAGGGATTCAACAGAAAGACTATTGAGAATTGTTGATAGAGCTCAGCAAAGGGTCTCACTACCTTCCCGACTGTACTAACTAACCTAGGGATTAACCTAACAAATAGGCACATAATCTTGGAGAAATCTTTAAAATTCTATGAAAGTATGTTTTTAACACTTCAATGTACATGCAAATCACCTGGAGATCTTCTCTAAAAAGCAGATTTTGATTCTCTAGTTTGGGGAAGGGCCTAAGAGTTGGCATTTCAGAACCTCCCAGGTGAGGCTCATGCAGCTGGACCACAGACAACACTTCAAGTAGCATAGCACTAAAACAGTTAAAGAATAAATGGAAATATAAGGCATGCTCATGTGGAGAAAACTACCATTGTAAAGATTCTAATTCTCTCCAAAACAGTCTATGATTTTAATATAATTCCCACCAAAATCCCAATAAAATTTGGGATTCAATATTTGCTCAATTTACATGAAAAAAAATTACATTTTTTTCCAGAAAAAAAGAACAGAGTGGGGGGAAGGGAAATTCTCCTATTATATATTAAGATATAAAACCAAGGTAATTAAGACACAATTTAGTAACAGCACAAGAACAAGTAATAAAACAATGGAACAGAATAGAGACCAGAAACAGACCCCAAGATCTTGATCTATGAAAGAGGTGACATCAAAACTTAGTGAGATAAACAAAAACAAAAACAAAACAAAGCAAAAAAAAAAAAACAACTTAGTAGGGAGAAAATAAATTGCCTGGTAAATGGTGTGGGAAAAAAAAACTGGCTCACCATATGGAGAGGACAAAAATTAGAATGCTACCTCGTTGTACACACACACACACACACACACAGCGAAAGACCTGCATGGTCTATGTTTCTGGTTGAAATTGATCTAGGGCTTCTGATCCAGAGCCAAAAGCAGAGGCAAGACAAATCCTTTTAGGCAAGTTGGCTCCCCACATGAGCACATGAGATTTGCCACTTACCTCCTTCATTTACTTTCTTTTGGCCTCGTAACTCATGGAAATTCCTCTAAGGCACTCACAGTGAGTCAGTCGTCGTATATGGTCCCAGTACACCATATTCAGAGTTTTCAAGATTTTTTTTTTGTCTTCATAAATATTTTATTGTGAAGTTGGAAAAAACCATATTAGGAGCTGCTAACCAGATGCTAGTTTAACTACACTCAAGTTTTTGATTATTGAGTCCAACACATTAGTACTTTTCCCCAACTTTGTATTGTCCACAAATTTGACTTTCATCTCTTCTTGGTTTTCATTCAAGTTCATAATAAAAATATTTGAATAGACCAGGGTCATGGAGAAAGGTCTCAGACAAATAGTTAAGAGATTTTCCTCAAAGCTGATATGGATCCATTGATTAATGAACAATGTTTGGGGTAAAGCAACTTCCTGATTCCCTCCCCTTGTATCTCTACTCTCTCTATACCTGAGGCCACTTGACTTCCATCTGTGGGCTTGGCCTCCCCATATGTATAGAAACAATCCTAGGAATTTGAAGATCTCCAGGCCAAAACTCTAGAAGTCAGCACTGGGTCAGGTTTTATCCTAGTACTGGCCCTCACCCAAGGTGTAACACACAACTAGGCTTCTGCCATGTGGCTTATTCTTAAATTACGGCCTTGACAAGATGCTTTTAAATTCCTATTATCCTATGATTGGAGACTTTCTATTTTATTTATTTGTTTGTTTAGTATTTTTTTTTTTATTTGAGAGAGAGCGTGCATGAACAGGGGGGAGGGATAGAGGGAGAGGGTGAAGCAGACTCCCCGCTGAGCAGGGGGACTCCATCCCAGGACCCTGGGATCATGACCTGAGCCAAACGCAGACACTTAACCAACTGAGCCACCCAGATGCCCCTAGTTTAGTTTAGTTTAAGTAGGCACCACACACACCCTGTGTGGAGCCCAACACAGGGCTTGAACTCATGACCCTGAGATCAAGAGTAGGATGCTTAACCAACTATGTCACCCAGGTGCCCTGAGACCTTCTATTTATAAAAAAAAAAAGTCAAATTTGGGATCTTTTCATCTATTTCCCCCAAAGTCCCCATAAAAAGATCCCTCCCAACCCCCCAGTCCCAAACTCCAATACAAAAATGGGAACCCTGTAACCTGTTAATTTTTCAGTGGTACCAGCTCTTGCGTGCTTAGGTTTCCAACTATCATTTGCACTTGATTCCCATACACTGTCCATCGTTTAGTGCGCCTCACCGTGTGTGAGACTCTTGTCAACCTCTGCCGTGCTGCCTGCTTGCCATCACCTATTTGCTACCTGTCACTGTACCTTTATTTGTTTTTAAAGTTTATTTAGTTTTTTAGTAATCTCTGTACCCAACGGGGGGCTCAAACTCATGACCCCAAGATCAAGAGTCACATGCTCTTCCAACTGAGCCAGCCAGGCGCCCGTCATAGTAGCTTTAAACCGCCACAACCTGCTGACCAGTCTTATCTTCCTCCAGCATCTGGTCTTTCCCTCAATATTTGCCCATCTTGTTGATCAAAATATTATAAGCAATTTTACCTACTGTTTGCTGAAATCAAATATTTGATGTCCATGACTTTCTCTGATATGTAATCTACTAATTCTACCCAAAATAAATAAATAAATAAATAGAGTTTGGCACACTTGGTCTTAGGGAATCCAAAGTAGATCCTACTGTTTACCATTCCTTTCTCTGAATGCTTCATATAAATGTTCCATACTCTGGGATGACTTCTATATGAATATGGAGATTTGAATATCGGTCTTCGGCAAGATTCTGGACAACCAAACCACCAGTTTATAGTCATCAATGTATAAACAACAGGAAAACATACTATCTCATATAACAAGAAATCCTGGGGTAGCTTGGCTGCAAGCTGATTGATGCAGTGGCTCAGTAATATTATCAAAGACCCAGATTCTTTCCAGATCTCTCTTCTGCCATCATCACTATATGGACTTGTCCTTGGCTGGGTCCCCCCCTAGATGCAAGGGAGCTTCCACAGCTGAAGTATCATGCCCAGCCAGAAATAAGGACTACCACTTTTCCTCTAAGTCTCCTTTTAGGAGCAAGGAAACCGTTCCCAGAAACTCCCTCTAGCTGACATCTCATTACATTTTATTGCGTAGAACTGGGTCACCGGTCCCTTACAAACCAATCACTGGCAAACTCAGACTGATCAGAATTGAATCCTGACACACAGAGAAAAGATACGCAACCCCTTCAAATTGGTTCTTTCCGAGACAGGAGAAAGCAGGCAAAGGCCCTTGACTAGGGAACCATACTGTCTGCTCCTACACAGAAGGAATTGCTCCCTAATTCCAAAGACAGGGATAGAAAAGAGAATGGATTTGTATCTATTCAAAATAGTGTAACACAGGATCATGTCCAAAACAAAGGGGCAGATTAAGTTATCTCTAAAATTTCCTGCCAACAGTTTAGTGCTGGGATTCTGTTCTCATTGCTTCCATGGGGAAACTGCTTGCAGTTTGGAACTGTGCACATCAGCAAGGTTTGTGCTGCCGACAAAAGTACATAGTTGCTGATCTGTCAGCATTTCCCCTAACAGCACATTTGTGGAGAACTGAGTCACAGGGATTCTAGAGACTAGTAATCCATTGTCTGAACACTTTTCTGAATGCCTTACATCTTAGATACCAGCAGCTTCCCTGTAAAGAAATAAACTATAACAAAACAATGGACATATAACGAGGAGTTGGGCAAAGCACATTTGGCTAACTTGTTTTTACTGGCAATGTATCTTTTTATTTATTTGGAGCTGAAAGCAGGAGATTGTGTTAAATAAGGCAACAAATTAAATGTGGATGTCAGTGCTGCAATAGGAGAAGACTCTTGCAGAATAGTTGACCTGACTCATTCAGTCATGTGCAGAGTCATTACTGTGCTACATGATGAGCTATTCCCATGAAATGCAATCCGTATGACTTCCACCCAAGCAATCCGAGTCCTTCCAGCGCTAACCAGAGGAAGGGAGGGCGAAAATGGGGGGTGGGGGTGGGGGGGAGAAAGTTATTTTTGTGGCACTCAAGGTATGATTACTTGTAGATCCATGTATCAGCCAAGGTTCTGTCCTCTTTGGCAGTAAGAATAGAGAAGAGTAGCTGAATGCAAGTGATACTGGGGGGGGGGGGGGGGCTAGTTATCAGGACTTTGAGAAGCAAGAAAGAAGAGTTGAAGATAATGTTGAGCTTTCTCATTGGGAGATTTAGCAATATTGTTGAGCGATTGCTGCATGGTGGGTTCTATGCTAAGTGTCGAATATGATGATTATGTCTCTTCTCCCAATGGTTCTATTCAGTTTAAGTACTATTGTTATTTCCATTTTACAACTGAAGAGCCTGAGGCTTCAGGTAAGTGGCAAAGGTGAGATTAAAATCAAGATCCTAACTCATCACTACCCTCTGCCTTTTTGGGCAAAAAGGAGAAAAACAAAGAGTTTCCATTTAGGCATATTGAGTTTTAAGTGTTGGCAGTACATACAATTGAAGATGTCCGGCAGGAAATGTGAAACTAAGTTTAGAAAAGGGTTTAGGATGGAGGCTACATCTGGCAGTCATTTGCAGAGAGGTACAAGTTAAAGTCATGAGCTTGCCCTTGGAGACCCTGAAGCTTACTCAGTTTTGCTGTGCAGGTATCTCTATGCACCTCAAACATCAGGCATTAACAACAACAACAAAAACATCAAACCCAAACCAAAAACTGATTGAACCCATGGGCTCGGCTTATTCATTTGACTGACTCCCTGACTGCCTGTGTGACTTTGGGTGAGTCACTTGACCACTCTGAGCCTCTGTAAAATGAAGTCTTTTCCAGGATAAATGGGGACCTGGATGTGAGAGAGAAAAATAAGATGAATGCCAAGAGTTACTGTAGAGACAATTAATTGGATGCCAGAACGTGACCGTGAAGGAGAGATAGAGGGAGATAACTTTTCTAGTCTAGAGCTTAGGACAATCAGCACCATTACCCAAGGCAGGAAGGGAGTGGTGCCATAGATTTTTGGAGAGATGATAATAACCTTTGAAAAATTTCAGAGGTTGTCCACATGGTAGTTCTTTGGGCCTTGATGAGCAAATTGTTGGACTAGAAATATTTATTATATATACACTGAACACAGATTTGAAGTAAGAGGGCGGAGCCAGGTGACACTGAATAACCTTTCAGATCTCCTCTGTCTCTCTGCCTCTGGGGCAATAGTCTCCATAGCAACGTGACTCACTGCCCCTGTTTGATTACCTCATGGTGGATCAGCTGGTTTCCCTGCTCTTTGACAAAGGACAAAGCACCGTCAATATTTTCTGAATGAGTGGCAATGTGGTTCAGGTACTTCAGGTATTCTCCTCCCATACCCTAGATTATCACAGCTTCCCTTTGTCTATATACCCCTTTTGAACAAGCCCTGTCTTTAACTTTTCCAATCTTGATCTGCTTTCCCTTGATTTTTCACCCCCCAGGTGCTTGCTCCTTCTGTGGGTATCTCTTCACTATTTTATGCACCTTTTTTCTCCATTGCCTCCAGTTTCATTCGTGCCTTTTCTTAGGTCCCATGAAAGTCCTCCTGCTTTCTTAATTACCAATCAAGGTTATCTTACTCTTCAATCTTTCATATCCTTATCCTTACTTTGTATCCTTATCATCACCTTTAATAGCTAATTGGTCCCAAGCCTTGAAGTGTGTGTTCTACATGCATTAGCTCATTTAATCGCTGTAATAATTCTGTATGCTAGGTTTTCTGTCCAGTTGTACAAGAAAAGGAACTGAGGTTTGAAATGATTACATTACTTGCCCAAGTCCCACCATGAATGGGGCAGCAGGAATAGACCCAGATTGCTTCATGCCAAAGCCCAGTTCTGCCCACCACATGTCTCTGCCTTCACTAGCCAACTCGTATTTTTTCTTTCCTATCTTTGCCAGTTTCATTCCACTTTTCTGAAGTGTTTTCAGTATTGTCATTAAGATAATGAATACAGGGGCGTCTGGGTGTCTCAGTCAGTTAAGTGTCTGCCTTCAGCTCAGGTCATGATCTCAGGGTCCTGGGATCGAGTCCCGCATCAGGCTCCCTATTCAGTGGGGAGTCTGCTTCTCCCTCTCCCTTTGCCTCTCCCCCACCCCCACCCCCACACCACTCCTGTTCTCTGTCTTGTTCACACTCTCTCTCTCAAATAAATAAAGTCTTTTTTTTAAAAAAAGATAATGAATACAACTATTTAAGCAACTAATACTTATATATAGTTCCATAAAAATCCCTTTTAGTTTCTCTTTCTCCTTATTACTCCCAAACCAACCAGACCTACACATCATATTATCCGAAACATGTATGCAGAAGGCCTTCACATGCTTTTACATCATTTCCTTTCCTGCTCACCTCATCCTGATGAGGTTAACAAGGAAGAAGACTTTACCTAGTAGGGGAGGGAAGCATTACAAAAGATGAGACCCAATTTTGTTAAAAAACAACAACAACAGCTTTATGAGAAACAAGATGTGCACACATAGAGCAATTAAATAAAAGTAAACGAAGTGAATGATTCCGTGTCCCAAAGACACATAGAAGCGGTACACACTACAGGAATCCACGGGAGAAGAAGACCTTCAGGCTGAGTAGAGGTGGAGGGCAGGAACCAGCATGAAGACAGAAACTGGCATCTTCATCACTGACAACTATTTATCCAGCACCTCCATGTGTGGGACATTAAATTACAGTTCACAGGATAAAGAGATGTATAAGGTATTGTCTGTCTCCCAGAGATTTGGTTTTTGAAGCAGGCCTAAGAGATCGTGAAATAAACAGCAAGACACAGAGGCACGTAATACACAGAACAAGAACTGCAATAATTCTGAGAATGGAGGGAACTGACCTCCATGAGAATGATAAGCCAGGGACTGAGGGTAAGCTGGTTTGCATGGAGCAAAGGGTTCACTCAGCAGAAGGAGAGCCTTCTATAAGTCAGACACGGAACACAGGGGATGCTAAGAGTTCAGAGCCAACAGGAGGACCCCGGAACTCTAAGGTGACATGTGGGGGCATGAGAGGAGGGAAGCGGTACCTCTCCCAGTCTGAGGCATCAGAGAAGGCTTCCTGCCAGAGGAAAGTGGCAGTGACAGGGGCCAGAAGGGGCAAGCGGGCTGGGAAAGAGCAAAAGCACAGGTTAGAAGATGTACTCAGTGTATAGAAAGAACAGAAACTACAGATCACTCAGGGTTGCTGTGAGAGCGTGGAGTACAAGGCCAGGAGTGATGAGATGACATGGAAGACACGGGCAGAGGCTGAACTGGAAGGGCCCATTGGTGAGTTTGCTATGATCACTGTTCTTGCAGTTCAGAGAATAACTGGACACTGGATATTCCAAGAAAACACCCCAATTCAAAGCAGAGCTGCAGAAAATTCATCAGCATTGAAGAGCAAAGGATGCTGTTAATGGATGATTCAGTATTTTAAAGGGCTGTAAAAAAAAAAAAAAAGGTGAGTTGCTCTGAAGTCTAATTTCAAAACCCAGAGTGTCTCTCTGTCTATATCTCCCACTTATCACTAATTCTGTCTGAATAGATCTAGAGAACTCTGTACTTCCTCTCCTCCCACTTTTTCTTCTTTATCACCAACCTTTTGTTCCCCTTTGTCCTCCCCCCCCCCGCCCCCCACGTATCATGGACCACTGGGTCATAATATGGAGAATGCAGAGCTGAATATGCTTATTACTCACCGAGTGCCTGCTGTGTTCCAGGCCTTGTTTGGGTCGCTTTAAAGCATTATCTCATTTAATCCTCCTAACAGTAAACAGTGAGGGTGGTTGTCCAGATGAAGAACACGGGGCACAGGCAGGATAAATAACTGGTCCAAAATCACACAGCTAGTAATGGACAAAGGTACGACTCAGAAATGTTTTTCAAGTATGAATTTGAACACACCCTTCTGATTCAAGTACTTGGTTTGAAATGATTTCCCAATGCTGTTGGGATTAAAAACAAAAATCTTTGACACGGTTTACAAAGACTTGCATGGTGATTCCTCTCTCATCTTGCAACCAAACCCAGACAGCCGGCATCCAGGGTCTAAGGTCCCGACCACCGTGGTACAGTATCTCTGGGTGTCGAAACAGTCCATTTAAGTTCCTTTATTTATTTTATATAAATATATATAACATATATATTTATATACATTTTTTAAGATCTTATTTATTTATTTGTCAGAGAGAGAGAGAGCACAAGCAAGGGGAGCAGAAGGCAGAGGGAGAAGCAGGCTCTCTGCCGAGCAAGGAGCCTGATGCGGGGCTCAATCCCAGGACTCTGGGATCAGGACCCAAGCCGAAGGCAGAAGCTTAATCGACTGAGCCACCCCGGTGGCATCCTGAGACTGTCATTTTCAAAGTGCTGCCCGCTTGAAAAAGCTTAGACTTCCATGCAAATAGTAGAAAAGAGAATTCGCAAATGCATTAACTAGGACCCCACTTGTGCTATTGCCCAATATAATTTCTTAAACTTTCTCTCTTTATGATGTTTATCATTACTTCTTGTAAATGATAACTGGTGTGAAGGTCACAAGTTATTTAGTGCCTTTAAATCTCATCCAAAGGTACTTTCCAGCTGAAAAATTCCATGATTCCAAGTGTGTATCAGTTTCACGTCAGGCGGGATCAGAGGCTTGGTCAATATTGTTTTTTCCACAGTGAAACAGTGTAAGGCAGGAGATCTTACTTAAGCTAACAAATGTGTATCCTTCAAATGGAAGAATAAATAAAAGTATAATTTGTGAATCTGCGAAGGGTTCTTTCCTGCTAGAAAATGTTAACCTTTTGTATTCTTTAGCGAGAACTTGATCCATATGCATAGTTTTAAATCAAAATGTTTGGGAATTTTGGTGTCTACAAATTTCTTTCCTATCTCCAAACTCCGTCTTCCTTCTCCAAATGTTCTTGAGGCTATATTTGCATGTATTCATCGTTATGGAGATCTCAGGCTTCTTTTCTGCTCTTCTCTGACTTCACCAGTATTTCTGTATTTCCTAAGTCATTATCTTCTACAAAGAAACCTCCACCGGATATGTCAATAATTGGAAGAGGTTGACACCTATAGAAAATTTGCTGTTTACTTGATATAAGGACCTACCCAAAAATAAGACCTGACATCTTTTTATCTACTTATTTGCAAAAAAAAAAAAAAAAATCAAATTGTAATCCAGTTGTGATAACTGCAACATATTGTATCTCAATTGCCATAATCAAATTGTTTCTAAATATTAACAAGAAAAACTGTAGTACAAGCAACTTTTGGAACACCCAAGTAATCCAAAGGGGAATGACTTTTCAAAAAATATAGGGCACAACACTGCACATTTCAGTCTTCAGGCTGAACAAGGAAACATTCACAAATTACCTCTTCCAATTTCACTGTTAACACAGATTGATGTAAAACTACCTGCTGTGGGTGAAACAGTCAGCCTCTGCAAATGGTCTCATTCTGAAACTACAGGTGTCACGGAAATTGTGTTTTCCTTCTACAGCTCATTGAAATGGAGATGGGATGGAATGGAGTAAAGGGATCTGCTTCCTAATGAGGCAAAATGTGATGCGTTTGAATTGGGGCATGGACTGAAATGAAGGGAAAATCCAATCAGTGCCTCATTTTTACATCCTTAGAAAGTCCTTGAGCAGCTGGGCAGAGCAGAACTATACCCACGCTCAAAATGGCCCAAATAGGATACAAAATTCATGAGGAAATTATTTTCAATTTTCATGGGACTGCTCAGTGTAGAAGGCAAAAATGACTAACCTCAGAAGCACATTTTCATCTTTTTCATCAACTTAGTTTCTTTGATACACACATAAGAAACCACTCCAATCATCATAGAGTCCATTTGAAATCTTCACGATCCATAGGATTTAGCTGACAGAAGCAAAAATATCAAAGCAAACACACACACAACAAATGAAAACAACTACAACAAAACCTTTATAATATCGCAATGAGTGAAAAACATATATTCTAAAGAATTGTGAAATCGGATACGATATAGGTAGACTATATTCCCATTTCTACCATTGGTGTTTATAAATTAACCTACCCTTGGGATAGAAGAAAGTGAAATTTTGCATAATGGATAATGTGAAACACAAACTAATGAAACCAGCCAAATGTTCTGAGTTCTTAATTTACTCAGAATGCCTCTTAATTTTGTCTATTTAATCCTCTTATATTTCAGAATGAGAGCATTCTTAGGTTAGTGGTTCCCAGACTTAAACTTTTTAGGACAGTAAAACTTCCAAAGCATTTGAGAGAGCTAACTAATGTGGAGTTGCCAAACTGTTCATTTTGCCAACAACAACAATAACACAAAGCTACCAACATTTCAGAAAGGAAAGGATTTTTCAACACCAAAAATGTAGGAAGTTCATAGTTTCAGAACAAAAGACAGCTCTTCCCAAGAAACACTATTTGTTAATCAGAGATAATTTTAAAAGGATACATTTATAATTTTATATAAATACAGCAACATTTTAAAAAAATACAGCAACATTTACAACATTAAATTGTATTTTTTTAACATTAAATTGTATTTTATGATACAATGTATGTTATATTTCCTTGGTACAAGTTTTCTTTTAAATTGGTAGCGCTGTATGTATTTGATACATTTGTATGTGATTGAACTCATGAAGATGGGCTATAATATGCAGCTTGTTTGCTGTTTCATTTTTATCACTGTCACTATCAAAAAATTCTCTTTCACTTTGAAATGGGCAAAAATGAAAACATCCGTCTGAATACTGTTGTGATTAATTTGAAATAGTCTAGGCAAATGCTAAGGAACAAGAGCCCCCATGTTCCCAAGCCCTTTCTTCCACTTTGCCCACAGTGGGCAGGGAGAAAGCCTAGGGGCCCATAGGAAGTAAACTGAGGGTGCTCCCCACTCATTGCTCATTTTAGGACAGAACCATTATGGCCCTCCCTGCCTTATGGAGGGAAGATGGACATTTCTACAATAGGGGTTCTAAGGACAAGTAAAAACTTTGTCCCTGACCAGTATTGGGAAGTGCTGCTGTGGGCCACTTAGTCTTTGAATCTCTAAATGCCACCTGGTCCAAAACAGCCCAAGGGTCAGTGTGGTTGTAGGTTGAATTCGCATCCATCAGAAAGCTCCCTTGCATTTGTAAGTTATGTATAGCAGAAAAAGCTCTGGCTTTAGGGTTCAAGTCTCTATTCAACATTTACCTGATTTCTTGATGTTTTCTGATGTTTTTCTCATACTGGGATTGGGGTTATGGAGTTTCAGTAGGAAAAGCACACAGGTAAAGGGCTTTTCTCATTATATCCTATCAAAGGTACATACTATCAACATAACTTTATCACTGTTGATATTGACCTTGATCACCAGGCTGAACTTGTGTTTGTTAGATTTCTCCATTGTAAAGTTATTCTAATTCCTCTCTATCCAAATTGTGCTCTTTGGAAGGAAGTCACCCTATGTAGCCCATACTTAGGTAGAGAGATACGCACCCAGATGGAGCAGTACCAAATATAAATTATTTGGAATTCTGCATGAAAGATTTATCTTTTCTCTTCCATTTATAAATGTATTCATTCATTTATTTATCTCAGTATGTTGTCACTATTTTAACTGTTCTAATATGTATATATTGATATTCTGAATTTGCATTTCCCTTAATGGCTAATGATATTGATCATATTTTCAAGCGCTTATTTGCGATCCAAAAATCCTCTCTGGTGAGAAGTCTCTGCACATTTTTTGCCAGTTTTAAAGTTAGAATTTTTTTGAAGTTAAATTTGAGAGTTCTTTATATATTCTAGATACTGATCCTCTGTCAGAAATGTGATTTGCAAATATTTCTCCCAGTCTTTTGCTTGTCTTTTCATCAACAGTGATGAAATTTTTATTTTGATGAAGTCCCATTTTTCGGTTTTTTCTTTTATGGATTACACTTTTGGTGTCATATCTAAGAACTCTTCACCAAGACCTATGTCCTGAAGACTTTCTCCTATGTCATCTTCTGAAAGTCTTATAGTTTTACATTTAAATCTAGGAGCCATTTTGAGTTAATTTTTTATAAGATGTGAGATTTAGGTGAAAGTTTATTTTTTACTATAAAAATCCACTGAGCCAAGAATATTTTTAAGGAAGTGATATCAATGGATATGGACTCTAAGCTACACAACGAAGAAAATGAAGATGAAAGGAGGCTTACAGATCATTCTTTTTAAAAGCTAGATTCTTCTTCTCTTTTTCTAAAGAATTATTTATTTCAGTGAGAAAGAGAGAGAAAGCACACAGTGGGGACGGGCAGAGGAAGAGGGAGAGAAAAACTCAAGCAGACTCGGTGCTGAGCATGGAGCCCAACAAGAGGCTTGATCTCAAGACCCTGAGATCAGACCTGAGCTGAAACCAAGAGTCGGACGCTGAACCAACCACACCACCCAGGCACCCCTTAAAAGGTAGATTCTAACCATAAGGTAAACCAAGTGTAGCTACAGAGCAAGTCAGCTGATTACTAGGAAGAAGGTGGTGACTGGAGATTTCAGAAAGGAAGCAGTTACTAGTGATGTGAAGCAGTTACTGGTGATGTGAACATAGCTGAGCTGGAGTGAAGGGGTGTAGCAGGGTTAAAGAACTGGGAGGTCAGGGTGTAGAAGGGGTCACCTGTGAAAGCCACAGTCGCAGAGTGATGGCAGGGGTAGTGTGGAGAGGAAATGCATAGGTCCAGGGCTCAAGTATTCCTTGAATGAGCAGGAGTAAGAACAAGTCAAGGAAATGATTGGTGCAAGGTGGAGGAAAGGGGTGGGAGGGAGCAGTTTTAGAAGGGAGGGGGGGAAATGAGGAGCCAGGAGGATGCTTTTTCTACTTCTCAGTTGTAAGGTTCAAGGGGCATGGGGAAATAAGAAAGGAAGGAAGAAAGAAAAAGGAAGGAAGGAAGGAAGGAAAGAAGGAAGGAAGAGGAAAAAGAAAGAAAGAAAGAAAGAAAGAAAGAAAGAAAGAAAGAAAGAAAGAAAGAAAGAAAGAGAAAAAGAAAGAAAGAGAAAAAGAAAGAAAAGAAAGAAAGAAAGAAAAATTTTTTTCCTACCCTTCAGGAAGCTGTGGGGAAGAAATGTCCTCAGGAGATTTCTGTTAAGGCAAACAGGTGAAGGGAATATTTGGAGAAACTATTGAATTAGCTGATCACCAAGTGAGGGGTAGGGGGGCAGCTTCCGGGTCCCACAAGTGCCGGCGGTAGGGAGCAGGCTTTGGGTCCGATTGAAGAGCCGAGCCCAGGTGACAGACAGACCTGAATGTCATGAAATTCTGGAGGACAAGTTCTGGAAGTCAAGGAGGAAGCTCTGGGGGTCCTCAGAGAAGAGGGTGAGCAAATGTTCGGGTCACTAAGTGAGACAACTCCGTGAAAGCACTTTGTTTATAAAATTGTATCTTAAAAAGCTGGAAATTACTAACTACAGTTAGGTGGTGAAAGACACTGTACAAAGCAGGTTAATATGTTCGATTCTCGTTGTCTAGAAATCACTTATTTATGATTACATTTGCACGCATGACAGTATTTTAGAATATTCATTGGCCTGCACATGATGATCCTATAGTTAGTCACGAAGATAAATATATGAATCCACACACATATACAAACACAGTTAAGCCCCAACCAGTAGATTTAGCAGCTATAAAATGAACCACCAGACATTGCACAGACTTTGTTTTAAGGCCCTGGCTGGTTCAATCCATCTTCTCAATGGTTCTTGCCTCTTCCTCCTTTGTTCAGTTCCATTTTTCATTATGTTTTGACAGGTGAGGTTGTTCAGGCAAAGGGATCCAACAAAAATACAGGAATGCCACCTTTGCCTCCTTACCCAGGACAGAGCAACCCTCCCTTTCCTCCTTGCAACAAAGCAGGCTAAACACACACTCTGTCAGCACCCCTCAACCGAGCGGGATGACGAATGACGGGGGCACAATTGTTTTGCTTGCAGGGAGGGAATTTGTGTGCGGTCAGTAGGTCACCTGCCCTCTCTGCTCAGGATCAGCTCTCCACCCAAACCCCTGTGCGTGTCGGTCTTAAAATGCTTCGGGCTTCAGCCAGCACAAACATGTCACAGCAAGAGGGACGGTGACTGTATTTGCACGTGCAATTGGTTTAAGCGTAGACTTTGTTTGATCCTTATATATATAAAACAACTTTATTATTACATTATAACCAAAGGAATTTAGCCTTTAACCTGTAGTTTCCCTCCACTCGGTAATATAAAACCTTTCCTTCTGATAAGAGGTGAGGTCTCATGGGATTTTCTTCCTTCCCTTCATTCCTGGGGTGAGGGAGTGAACAACTCCTGTTTTATGCCAATTAAAATAATAGAAAGGGGTCTTTGGTGACATGGAGGAAAGAAAGAGAATCTCCTGGCATAGAAATGCAGAGAAATACACAACAGAAGTGACTAATACCTGTAAGAGAAAGACGTTTATCTTGTAGCTGCTTCACGCTGAGGCCATCAGGTGAGCCCATTTCCCTTTTGAGCCTCCAGTGGGCAGAAGAGCAGAGACTTGAGCCCTTCCTGCATGGCCCAGCTCCACTGAGGGCTCGAGGGCTTGGGAGCTAGGAGTCCAGAGACCACTGAGAGGGAGAAGGCCAGCTGGAGAACAAAGGGAGGGAGAAGAGAGAGAAAGTTGCCCCCCCACCCCCACCACTCACCGAGGAGGAGGATTATTCTGGACTGATTTCCACCAATGGGAAAAGCCTGAAAATGGCTTTGCACCATCCTCTGGACCCTATGTACATGTCTGCTTAATTATCAAATAGCAGGGTTTTTTTTCTCCTCAAGCAATGATCTCTGTATTAGTTTTCTATGCCGTGTATCAGATTACCACAAACTTAAAACAACACACATTATCTCACAGTTCCTGTGGGTTAGGGTCCCACAACGTTGCTGTCAAGGTGTTGGCCAGAGCTGGGGTCTCATCAGAGACTTAAATGGAGAAAGATCTGTCTCTGAACTCCCTTGAGCTGTTGAATTGACTTCCTTGCCACGGTAGGAACCGTGGCAACTTGCTCCTTCAAAGTCAGCAACAGAGAGAAAGAGAGACTCTAGTGTGAGTCTAATGGCAAAATGGCGTCTTATATAACCTAACATAATCTTGGGAGTGACACTCCATCATCTTTGCCATATTCCCTTGGTTAGGTCCAAGTCACAGGTCCTGCCTACATTCAAGGGGAAGGAGTTTTATGAGGGTGTGAACCCCAGGAGGATCATGCGGGCCACCTTAAAGCTTGTCTGCCTCAGTCCCCCAGCCTTAGAAATTTAAGGGTATGGCTAGGGAGTAATGGAAGCAGCATTTGTAGGGAAACCATGGAATGAGGGAAGATATTTTATGTTTACACATATACTCACCTATCCTCACCCAAAAATCAAATGAACTTAGGACATTTTTTTGGTGGTTGATGGCATGAGACTTTGCAACCATACAGCCATGGATTCAAATCCCTGACCTACGGTTGAGTAGTTGGCTAACCCTCCTAAGCCTCAGTCCCCATCTTTAAAAATGGGAATAATGGTACCAACCTTTGGGTTACTCTGAGAATTAAATTAGGTAAAGTAGATAAAACACTTGGCCCAAGAGAGGTGCTCAGAGAATGTTCACTCCCATATCCAGGTTAAGTGGCTTGGGGACCTTAAACAAGGTAGAGTTTGCACAACATGTTCTAAATACGGAGAACTTAATCCCCCAAGGCGGGGGGCGGCGAGGGGGGGGGGTGTCCTTCTGAGGCCTGAGAGGGTTTGGCACCAGTTTGCGTCCATGCTTCACACAAAGCTGTGGCTGTCCTCTAACCTCCTGGGGCGGGAGGTGGGGGGGAGCTGTGCCAGGTGTCTCTAGCCCTTCTCCATCTTCATCAATGGACCCAGTAAACTTTTACAAAGCTGGATACAAGGTCCCTGCAGATGTCTAAACTTCACAACTGGAATGCCTCGGGAGGGGCTGGCCTCACTCCAGATGCCTCCATCTACACTGAACCTGGGCAGAAACTGTGGTCATAGTTGATTGTTCTATCACAAGCTTCCTATCTGCTAGTCCTGCTTAGTCCTCGCAACCTGGCTAACCAGATGGATTCACTTAATTACTCACTCACTGAGCACTGACTCAACACTTACCATGTGCCAGGCACAGGGCTAGTTTTGGAGAGGGCAGAGCAATGAATACTGAACTCTTGGCCCACTGGCCAATGCAGAGGCAGATGCAAGCCAAAAAACTAAAGCTGACTCTTAAGACTTTGGACAGGGATGTACCTGACCCCTCACACTGCTCCCTTGGTCTATGAATATGGGATGTTCAGACTGGCCCGTCCCTTCCCCTATACTGTAGATCCACCAAGACTTGGACTTCTGGAATACTGTCTCATACCCCTTTTGTGTTTCCAACTTTCACTACAGTTGTATGTTTCACCTGATCAGCAATTTTCATGCTAGCTAGAGTACTTTCTTTTTTTTAAATAGGCTTCACACCCAACATGGAGCCCAAAACATACCCTGAGGTCAAGACCTGAGTTGGGATCAAGAGTGGGATGCTTAATCTACTGAGCCATCCAGGTGTCCCGCTGGCGTACTTTCTAAAACAGTTTCACAAAGCATGTTTTCCACGGAATGTGTGTGGTAGATCATTCACATCACCAGTCTTGAGTACTGCCCAGCTTAAAGTTCCCCTTTATATTTATCCCACATTTCTGATGACTTTCTGGCTAAGAGCCATCACTTTCTCAGAGCTCAGGACTTTTCTTTGCATCATGGGCACCAGCTGATATTCTTTTTATTTTTTTATTTATTTTTTAAAAAGATTTTATTTACTTATTTATGAAAGAAAGAGAGCACGAGCAGGGGGGAGGGGCAGAGGGAGAAGCAGGCTCCCTGCTCAGCGGGGAGACTCGATCCCAGGACCCTGGGATCATGACCTGAGCCAAAGGCAGATGCTTAACTGACTGAGCCACCCAGGCGCCCCTGATATCCTTTTTAAAACTTTGTTTTCACAAAGAAATGAAGTGTTCACGACTTCACAAGAGTGATTCTACATACGTCATTGCATAGAGAAAACAGAGCATGTTGAGGTGCACACCAGCCTCCTACGCACCAGGCTTCTCACAGCCCAAGAGGTGCACAGCCAGGCCTCGTCAGTCATTTACTCCTTACTCATGCTCATGCCCATACTGACAGACTCACACTCACTAACACTAATACTAATAAAGTTAAAATATATCAAGAGATAACAATGTGTCAAGCATTTATATGTATCATGTTATTTACCTTCACAACCAGCTCTTGAGATTGAGACTAGTACCAGCACTTAAAACATTAGGATACAGGGGCGCCTGAGTGGCTCAGTCGTTAAGTGTCTGCCTTCAGCTCAGGTCATGATCCCAGGGTCCTGGGATCGAGCCCCACATCAGGCTCCCTGCTCAGCGGGAAGCCTGCTTCTCCCTCTCCCACTCCCCCTGCTTGTGTTCCCTCTCTCACTATCTGTGTCAAATGAATGAATAAAATCTTAAAAAAAAAAAAAACAAAAAACACAAACAAACATTAGGATACTGATGTTTACAGTTTTTAGGTCATCTGTTCAAGGTCACACAGCTAGTTAGTGTAGTATGAGATTCAATCCCCAGTAGTCTAATGCAGTGCTGTCGCCCAGGAGCAAAGAGAGATGTGCGGGCCTGAGAACAAAGTTAACCTACTTAGTACTTTGACCAAGGTCAGCCCTGGCTTCAAGCCCAAGGAGACAAAGCAAGATCAACAGCCACAAAGTCCAATGGTTAGCCAGTCACCTGTATTTTAGGAGTATTTGTCACAGCCCAGCTCTGCATATGAGCAAATAAAGGACAGCGGCGGATGTCTGTGCAGGAAGCTAATGCAGGATAATCAAGAACAAACGAGAGGCAAAGGATGTAGGGTGACCTACCTAGGAAGGACTAGGGAACAGAGACAGTCTTTCAGATGACTCTGGACTGAGGAATAAATGCCTTCCTTTGAGCAAAGCTTGTAATTCTGGGTGTCTAGGGTCCCCAACAATGACAGGGACTGATGGGTGTGAAGGGCACTAATCAAAGACCAAGTGGACTTGTGTTTACACTGGGAAGGATGCTGGCCCAGCAGAGGCCTTTGAAGCCACTCTTGCTCACGCAGATCATGATGCACTATGCAGTAAGGTCTTCAAAGAAAAGGGGGGACATTGAAATATACACATCTAGCCAGTTATTTCACTAAGGCACTTCAAAGAAACATTTCCTTTGATCATTCTGACTTCTTATTAATAATAAATGTGAATATATTACTCATAGAAATTACTCAGAGACTTCGGGCTAATGGAGGCTTCAGTTTGACCCACCCCCGGGGGCAACGGGGGAGGATAAAGTAGGAAATGACACACCAGCTGTAAACCTTCTGCAGGAAGTGACACATGTGGCCAAAGCAGGTCACACAGCCCACCTCACTTCAAAAGGGAACAAGGAAATATAACCTTGCCTGTGCTGGTAGGAAGGATGGGACACCAGCAAGACCTGGTGATCACCACTGATGACTAACACAAAGGCCAAGTGGAAAGTAGGTATTTTTAGGAGGTCAAATGAAGAAGTATGTTCAAGAGAGTAAGGCACTCAACAAGTTTTGTTTCATTTCCATAATAGTTTCTCAGATGGAATATCCCCATAACAGCCTTCAACATGAACATCACAATTATTTAGGGAAACAGGGTGTCCTGATCTGACAAAATCACCAAGGAAAAGTAACACCCCCCCAAATGGGGAATTTATATAATTGGAACAAGAGCAATTTCTCCTGTGTAAGAGGAGCAGGAAACGATCCATCTGCCATTCCTGATCGCTGGTGGGAATGCTAAGAAAAATCACTGTAGGACTCTGCAAAGGTAAACTGCCAAAGTTTGGATGACCATTAACCTTCTCTCCTTGAACTTGCCTATTGTCTTGCTCTTCTCTAAGCAATTTCAAAGTAAACTTCAAAGCATTTTATTGTATATCATCATATCTGGAGCTTCAAACAACCTGACAATGACCATTTTGTTTCATTCGCTTATTACTTCATTCAAACAAACATTTGTTTTGAGGGCCTACTGCATGCAGTATACATCCCTGGACCCTAGGGATACAGAGATGAGGCATAGTGCTTACCCTCAGGGCACTCACTAATAAATCCAATGTGGGAGAAAGACCAGGGATTAGGAAATTATAGAATATTGTGTAAGTGCAGCTATAGAAACATGCACCACATGTAATGGGAGAGCAGCTAGTATTGGGATTTACTGAGCCCATCACCCGCCTTGGAAGGGAGCAGTGAACCTGTGGGATCCATCCAATACACAGGGCCACCTCTTAAGAGTTATGCAAGGTGTTCATTGCAAAACTCGAGGCTGCACTATCCCCTTGTAGGCTTCTTAGATTTGTACGGATGCCAGTAAGCTGTCTTGAGCCAGAGGTGCCTCTATTTCCCTTCAAAGTCATCATTTGGCCTAGCTACACAACTGCCAGCACCTAACCAACATTTAGTACTCTGTAGTATTTTCATTATGTGCTTCCTCTTGTTTTTTTAAGTATTTTACTTTATTTTTTTTTAAGTAGGCTCCACCCTCAGCATGGAGCCCAACACGGTGCTGGAACTCATGACTGTGAGATCAAAACCTGAGCCAAGATCAAGAGTCGGACACTTAACCGACTAAGCCACCCAGGTGCCCGCTCTTGTTTTTATTAATATTGATGTAATGGTAGTCCCTAACTCATTGATCATTTTTTCCCCAATAATCATTGATTGTACAGCTAGTCTAGGATTCTTCTAGCCACATTGGAAGTCCTAGATGAATATAAGTCACTATCCTTGATCTCTAAAATCTTTTAAACTAACCGAAGAAAGACAAAAGCACATGTCAATTAAAGGTTAATAATCTCTAATCTGTGTAACACTGAGTCTAAAAACAACCTGAGCTGTGAGAACCAAGAGATCAACCTTAGATGAGATTTCATTTTGAGCTGGAAGGATGTGGAATATTTGGATAGACTCGGAGAAAGAGACCGATGAGAATCATGTAATTCTATCAGTCTTCGTCCATTCCTTCCAGGGAAAACCCCTCTAAGCTGAGTCATTGCTGTGGAGGTTAGCAGCTTCCCCTGTGTTATAGCAAAGAGGGCGGCACAGCTGAGAAAGTTAGGGAACTCTGCTCATCTCCCACACCACCCCCCTCCCCACGCACCTGCTGTAGCTTCTTTCAATGCATCTACGTACCTCGTGTCATTCCCCCAGGCTCTTCTTAGAGCAAGTCCTTCTACTATTACCTTGTAGTGGCTAAGAACATGGGATACTCCACTGATTCTCAAAGCCTGGTACCCAACAGCAACAGGAGCATCATCTGGGAACTTGTTAGAAGTACACATCCCTGGGCCCCACTCCAGATCTAGTGTATCAGAAACTCTGACAGAGCCCCACAATCTGTGGTTCAACAAGCTCTCCAGGAGATTCTGATGCACACTAATGTTTGAGAAGCACTGGGCTCAACTGGCTTCAAATTCTAGTACTATTGGTACTTGCCAGCCCCATGGCTTAGGTAGGTAGTTCATTTTATTTTAAAAGGGTAAAAATTTAAAAGGGTAAAATAGTAGTATCCAGCCCCTTGGGGTCATTGTGAAGAATACATGAGTTAAGGCACGTAAAGCCATTACTGTAAGCTTTGGCAGTTAGGAAGTCCTCGATAAAATAGTACATGATCACCTGGCAAGGCTTCCCTTTCCTTTTAAGTGACGGGTTACTTTTAAATGATTTTTACACGGTAACATGGTTGGAAAATCTTAGTTAGAGCTGTGTTTCTCCACTCCTTCTCATCCCCTCCACCACCCTCACCATTCTCTATGTATACATTTTCATAGCATAAACTTACCATTTTAACCATTTTAAGCATATAATTCAGTGACATTAAGTACACTTACATTTTTAAGTACATTTACATTTTTGTGCTAGCATCCCATCCTCCAATTCCAGAACCTTTTTCATCCTCCCAAACTGAAACCCCAGCCCAATCAAACATGACTTCCCCACTCCCTCTCCTCGCCCCCTGCCCCTGGCAACCACTGTGCTACTTTCTGTCTCTATGAATGTGACTATTCTAAGTATCTCAGATGAGTGGAATCATGCAATCTTTGTCCTTTTGTGACTGGCTTATTTCCCTCAGCACAATGTCCTCAAGTTTCATCCATGTTGTTGCATGAGTAGGGATTTCCTTCCTTTTTAAGGCTGCATAGTATTCCATTCTATGTAAATGCTGTATTTTGCTCGTCCGTCCATCTGTCAGTGTGCACTTCCACTGTTCCCATGTTTGGCTATTGTGAACAGTGTTGCTGCGAACATGGGTGTACATATATCTCCTCAAGTTCCAGCTTTGAGTTCTTGTAGGTGTATACACAGAAGTGCAGTTGCCAGTGGTCTACTAATCTGGACAACCCCCCATCTAATAAGGAGGAGCCTTACTCTCCCCCTGTCTCCTCTGTCGAGCTGGTGTAGCCGTGGTCACTGAGAGCAGTACACCAGCCACTTTCTGGATCCAGGATTGCCTCGTTGTCTTCAAAAGTTGAAATGGGTGAGTTGAGGAGCTCGTCTTGTTCTAAAGCAGAACTCCTTATATCCTCGACTCCATTTCATCATAGTGAAGGGCTTTTCTGCCCTATCTACACAGCACTTAAAGAGAAAACTTTATTTTCTCCCATCCCACTGGTGACCAAGGATCAGAGAATAAAGAGGGGATTATAGGGTCCACGGTCTGCAATGATAATTTATTTTTCCTCCAGTTGTTTCCATCCCAGCACACCGTGTCATTAACTTTGACTGTGGTCATCATTTTGCCTTCAGGTTTAATTTATTTTGACTAGGAATATTGTCCTGGGAAACACTGCAATTTCCTGAAGAGACTGCAAATCAGCAGTCTTGCCTAAAATCATACATGGCCATTATCTTTCCTCTGCTTGAAAGATGTACAAAGGCAGTATGTTTTTGTGAGGCGGGAGGTTTTCTTTATTTAGTGTCTGCCTTTTGGCTGAGCTATAAGGTAAGGCAATTAGATACCCAACACTTATAACAGATATGTTTAACTTCCCTGATATGTCCTGCAGAGGTTAAGCGAACACAAAGATAATAGACTTTAACTGGCAGTTAGGCGGTTGAGACTTCAAACCTTTTAGACTGTGTAAATGATGATGGCGAGACAATAAACAATGTGCTCATTTACTGCTCGAAACCACCTTGAGCCAGAATATTCCATGTAGCATCACTCCCACCTGTGAGGTCCACAAGAAATGGGTACTAAACAGCTTTTTATGCAAGGCTTTTAGGTTTTTTTGTCAAGAAGAAGCTGAATCAGTGTGACCCCCTCTAGGAGGCGGTGTTGTGTAGTGGAGGGGTGGTCTGATTCAGCTTGGTTTTCCAGCAGCCTCTCTTACCTGCTACGTGACCTTGAGCAAATGACTTAAATGCTTCACATCTCAGGTTCTTCACCTGAAAAGTATAGACACTACTAGCATCTACAGGGTGTTCTTGTCATTCCAGGGTAAGCGGCATCTAGAAAAGGTCACTTAAAATGAATGCACCAACATGTCATTGAAAAAAACAGGTGTTTGGGAGCATTTTCCTGGAAAATGAACTACAAATTATACAAATTATAAAACTGTCTTACATTTACTGAAATTTAAAGTTTTAACTGTACTGTTATTCTCAGGGGAAAAAAAAAACCAGCAAATAAATCACTTAGGAGGTTTTTGCTAAATTTTTCCAACAAAACTGTATGGTAGCACTATCCAATATCCTTCATTTCCTATTTGACCTCAAAGGAACATTATCCGGAAATGCACTCTGCAAAACTCCTCTGAGTGTAATGGGTTTGCAGCGGCCTCCCCTGCTCCCTTCGGAAGCACTTGTCATTATCCCAGTCACTGTTTTCTTCAGCTGTCAGCAGTTTACATCATCTGAATCTGCATTTGCCAACCACTTTGCAACTCCTTCTAGTAACTTCTGCATCACTTTCCTCAACTTCATGAAATCCTAAATGTTTGGCAAATTGTGCTTTGGCCTTTTACAATGCATCTGCTTTACGGTTTCATTGTACAGTTTCATGGTAAATATCTAACAAGCCATGAGGTTATGAGCCACAAAGGGGACTGACCCACGGCCAGATAGATGCTAGAGTCAAACAGGAAGGGGTATTTGAATGGAGACTGATTTTAATAAGGAGCAGCTCATTATGACAATTTCTGTCTTCCTGACATCTTTCAACTACAGAGATTTGGATGATGAATACTAAGGAGAGACCGTCGGTTTCTCATTAAATTGCTAAACGCACGCCATGTGCTCAGCACAGTGCCTGGTGAATAGCATGTGTTTTAGTTGTTAAGAAATTTTCTCAGGCTTGGGATGCTTGGGTCGCTCAGTTGGTTGAGCGTCTGCCTTCGGCTCAGGTCATGATCCCAGAGTCCTGGGATCGAGTCCCGCATCGGGCGGGCTCCCTGCTCAGAGGGGAGCCCGCTTCTCCCTCTGCCTGCCACTCCCCCTGCTTGTGCTCACTCACGCTCTCTTTCTCTCTCTCTCTCTCTGACAAATAATAAAATTTAAAAAAAAAAAAGAAATTTTCTCAGTATTTACTTAAGAGGATCTCCATGTTCACAAAGGTGTTAAAGGTATTTAAACACACATTAAAAATATAGGCTAAGAAGGTTATTTTCCCTAAATCAATTTCCCCTTTCCATCAATAAGCACCACACTTAGAGAATAAAAGAAACCTTCACTTTCCAACCTACCTCCATTCCTTACTCCCCTTTCTCCTTATTTGTTTTATCTTCTCTTAGTAACACTTATTCCCATCTGACACGCCATATATTTACCTATCTGTGTTTTGTCTGTCTCCTGCCACTAGAATCTAAAACTCCAGAGGCCAAGGACTTGGTGTGTTCATTGGGGCATCCCCAGCACCAAGAACAGAGCCTGGCACATGGTAGGTGTTAGTTAAGTATTTGTTGACTGGATGATGAATGGAAGATTCCTCTCATCCTCCTCAATCCAGGGCCCCAGTGGCCAGGAGCCATCACAACAATCTCCTGGTAAGAGATCCCAGTGCACAGTGGCCTGAAAGAGCCCCTGATGTGAATAAGAAGGGACACTGCAAATCCTATGAAGCAAAGACAGTATGGAGATGCCGAGAAGCACATAGTAGACTGAAAGACTGTGGAGAGTCAGGTAAATGCAGGCGCTCTCTGCCACTAGACAAAGACCCATCCTAATTCAATTCAGAGGGAGTAGAAGAGTATTCTCCTCAAGGGCAAACAGGGAACTTGGAATTCTCCATCCTAAAAGGAAAAGATTTGGTTTTGAGTCATGGTGTCATGGAAAGAACTATCCTTTGAGGGTCAGGAAACCTGAGTGCTGGTCTCATTTCTGACGCTAATTGGGTCTGTAACTCAGGAAAGTCACCTCAAACTTCCAGGGCTTTACAACTTCATTGATTAATGTTGAAATAATAATAGTTTTCTATACTGGGTTAAATAAGATATTAAAATTAGGAAAGGACGGGAGGCTGTGGGTGTTGCAGGCGGAGGGGCACATGGGAATTCTCAGCACTTTCCCCTCAGTTTTGCTGTGAATCTAAAACATCTCTAAAAAATGATAGACATATTAAAAATTTATATTAAAAATTAGGCCTACATATTTCTTTTTACTTTTAAAAACATGGCTACCAGAAACCTTAAAATTATATATTTAATTACAGATCTGGCTCGCAGGATATTTCTATTTGACGGCGCTGCTCTACAGTCTGAGAGAAGAAAATGTTTCTCTGATCAAACACTGCTTATTGCAATTCCCTGCCCCATGTCATAAAGCTCATGATCAAAGTGACCATATTGGGGCACCTGGGTGGCTCAGTCGTTAAGCGTCTGCCTTCTGCTCAGGTCATGATCCCAGGGTCCTGGGATCGAGCCCCGCATCGGGCTCCCTGCTCTGCGGGAAGCCTGCTTCTCCCTCTCCCACTCCCCCTGCTTGTGTTTCCTCTCTCACTGTGTCTCTCTCTGTCAAATAAATAAAATCTTTAAAAAAAATTTTTTTTAAGTGACCATATTGAGACTTTGTGTAGTGTACAGTATATAAAAACCCATTTAATTGGCATTTCCTAAATATATTTGATCATGGAATCCATTTTCCACTGAATGCCTATTAAGACCTCTCAGTTCTGAGGAAGACATTTTGGAAAACAGTGCTCTACACTTGCTGCAAATTCTTTTTGGATCCTAATAATTTGTGAAATTATGGATCTATGTATGTGGGAGGAAGCAACGGGCAAGTTTCCAAGATGCTTGTTCAGACAGGGAGAGTTTTTGGGAGAAATCATGTTCTTCACTGACTGTTCCTGGGAGGGATGGCAGCTGATCACATACCGAAAGGGAAGAGAAAGGTGCTGGAGCAGAGAACTGGGTTGAGGGATTGAGGAGGAGGAGAGCTCAAGTTTGGAGGGTCTTCTCAGAGAAGCCTTGTGTTAATTATACTCTAAAACCTCAGCTCTCTACTGCATGCTCAACCTGAGGCCCTCAAGAAATCAGCACCACAGGAAACATCAAATCCCAGGTAGAGCATGCATGAGGGAGCCCTCAGAGGAGACTAGAAACATGATGTTCCAAGAGGAAACACTAGGAGTGGCTGGAGAGCTACAGAAGTTCCACAGTTGAGAGGACACATCCCGTGTCAGGGAGTCAAACCCAGACCAGGAAGGCAGGGCTGCCCCACACTTCCCACCCTCTCACCTCCAGGTCTCCAGGGAGCGGCTGAGGAGAAACCCTTCAGGGCTTATCTAGCCAGATAAAGCAGCAAAGCCACAGCCTGGAGCCTCTGACGGAGATGCTGCGGGGTGGGGGTGGGGTGTGTGTGATAAGGAACCTATTTCTGGTGCCTGACATTTCTGCCTGTGCTTCCACGCGGTGTCCCAAGCTGGGCGCTCTAATGCCTAGGATTGTTGGGGTGCCATGACGAGTAGAAGTTTTTCCTGGATGAACCTCAGAAATTCTATTGCTTACCAACTTCTCCCTTGTCCTCTGTAACTGCCAAAACATTGCTTTATAAAATGTGCTGCTTTTTCTAAGCTCCGAGCATTTATTCTGAATTAACAGTTTTTACAGCTTTATTTAAATATAACTTATGTATAGTAAATTTCACCAATTTTAACTGTGAATGAATTTTAGTAAATGTATAGTCAGGCAGCCACCACCATGATTACATTTGGGAAGACTTCCATAACCCCCAAATTTTCTTCATGCCCCTTTGCATTCCTCTCCCTACCCCCTGCCCCAGGAAACCACTGGTGTGCTTGTTGCCACTATCGTTTTGCCTTTTCTAGAATTTCATGTAGATGGGATCATATGGAACAGTATATGATATTTCATTTTTGGCTTCTTTCACTTAGAAGGATGCTTTTGAGATTCATCTGTGTTATTCTATCAGTACTTCGTTCCCTCCAGTTGTCACTATTCCATTGTATATGACCATTTTCTTTCTCTCTCTCTTTTTTTTCTTTTTAAATAGTTATTTGGATTATTTCCAGTTTGGGACTCTTATGAAATAATAATACCATGAGCCTTCGTGTATAAGCTTTCCATGGACATATGTTTTTATTTCTCTGAGGCAAATATCTAAGAGTGGAACTACGGGGTCATATGATAAGTGATTTTTAACATTTTAAGAAATTTAATTTTGCGAAATGGTTTTATCATTTTGCATTCCCATCAGCTGTGTATGAGATTTCCAGTTGCTCCATACCCTCACCAACACTTGTTATTGTTAGTCTTTTTAATCTTTGCTATTCTGGTATGGGCATAGTGGTCTCTCATTGTGGTTTTAAGCAGCATTGCTCTAATTACCAATGATGTTGAGAATCTCTTTGTGTGCTTTCTTACCACCCGTATATTTTCCTTTGTGCAGGGTCTATTCAAATGTATTTTTTTCCTTTTTATTATTGGATTGTTTTACTATTATTGAGTTATAAGATAACTTTATGTTATCTGGATACAAGTCCTTATTCAAATATATGCCTTACAGATATTTTCTCTTAATGGCTTTCTTTTTCATTTCCTTATATGTTCTGGCAAGCTAATGTTTTTAGTCTTTTTGAAGTCCAATTTACTCATTTTTTTTTAAAGATTTTATTTATTTATTTGACAGAGAGAGAATGAGAGAGAGAGAGAGCACGAGGGGGGGAGGGTCAGAGGGAGAAGCAGACTCCTCGCTGAGCAAGGAGCCGGATGCGGGACTCGATCCCGGGACTCCAGGATCATGACCTGAGCTGAAGGCAGTCGCTTAACCAACTGAGCCACTCAGGCACCCCAATTTACTCATTTTTATTTATGGTTCAAGCTCTTTGTGTTCTACATAAGAAACTTTACCTAATCCAAGGTCACAAAGATTTTCTCCTGCATTTTCTTCTAGAAAGTTTCTGGTGTTAGCTCTTAGATTTAGGTCTACAATCTGTTTTAACTTAAATTTTGCATATGTTGTGAGGAATAAGTCAAGGTACTTTTCTTAATCTAGAAATCCAGTTATTCCAGCATAATTTATTGAAGACTATCTCCATTTCTTACCTTGGCAACTTTATCAAAACTCAGTTGACCATATACGTGTGGGTCTATATTTCTAGACTCTCAATTCTGTTGCATTAATCCATGGCTATCCTTACACCACCACGGTGCTAGCCTGATTATTGTAGCTTTTACAGTAAGTCCTCAAATCAGACAGAATAAGTCCTCCAACTTCATTTTTTTTAAACAATTGGTTTGGCCATTCTAGATTCTTTTTTTTTTTTTTTTTTCCGGTAATCTCTACACTTACC
This sequence comes from Phoca vitulina, assembly GCF_004348235.1. Lineage (NCBI taxonomy): Eukaryota > Metazoa > Chordata > Mammalia > Carnivora > Phocidae > Phoca > Phoca vitulina. The sequence goes on from NW_022589722.1 coordinate 7,878,453, forward strand.
ACAGGGCTAGAACTCATGACCCCAAGATCAATAGTTGCATGCTCCACCAACAGAGCCAGTCAGGTGCCCCATTGTGCTGCATTTTTAATAATGTTTAATGTCTGGGACATATAGCATGGATAAGGCCATACAATTTTATAGACAAAGGAGCCACAGACATAAAAAATGTGGGTGACATGATGAGGTTGGTTCCTGTCTCTTTGTGGTCACATCTCATTTTCCTACTGGAATGTCAGTTCCAAAAGAGCAAGGGACTGTATGTTTTCTTCACCTCCAAATACCCAGTAAAATAGTGCTCATGGTAGGTTTCAACAAATATTTGTTGAACAAAATCGGGTCCAAGAGAAGTCGAGTGACTTGTTTCTGGTACCAAAGACAATAGCAGAACTGCATGTAGAACTTCAGTTTCCAAAGTGTCGATTTAATATTTTTCCCTCATACAATATGCATGTGGGAGACAGAGAAAGAAGGGGAAAGAAGAAAAAAAGCGAATGAGAGAGGAGGTAGATAAGAGCACTATTGGAAGGATTTTTTAAAAAGGCTTCTGTTTTGATACCATCTCAGTCTGTAGCCTGCAGCTCCCAGCCATGAAACATTTACAAATTTATTCTTTGTTTGAGACACTTTTTAACATGCAGAGGAATACCCAGATGATTCATAGATCTAACACCAGCCTAAGCAGGACACAACATTTCCTTCCTGAGCATGGAGCTAAGAAAGCAGAAAACAGATACACAAAGCCAGAATGGATCCCTGGGGTCAGCAGCAGACAGACCCCGGCTGGGCCAGCCTGGACCGACAGTCCTCTTTGGCAAGATCTTCAGGGAGCCCTATTTGGCAGGGTCCAAACTCCCCCCACCCAACCAATTTAATTCAGAAAGGACTTCCATATTTTTTTAAAAAACGCTTTAAACTATAGTTTTTATTTTTAAACCTGGAAAACAAAGTGTAAAAAAGAGTAAGAACAACACAGTGTTACTCTGAAAAGGAAAGGAAGTGGAGAACAGGATAAGGAATGGACATCTATAGGAATGCGGAGGTGGCCCCGACTCCACAACCTCTAATTCATGTGGCATGTAATCTTCTTAAACAATGATTACAGATACTAAATGTACATTTGAAGGGGCTGGAATTGTCATTAATTACTCTGCAATATCCCATTGACCAAATTCTCCCCTCAAGTAAATACATGTGGCTTGCACTGAAATTAGTGGGTGTCACTTGCAGGTAACTGAAAGAATTTGGTTCTGTGACCTCACAAGACACTGTGAAGACTGGGATTTATGAACAACGATGAAGATTTCTGCCAGAAGCAGTCAGCAATAGGGAAGAAATTAAATGTCTTTATTTAAACCCAGTAAAAAAAAAAAACAAACAACTGTGTCTAGACTTTGTTCAGGGCAAGAGGCTAGGTACTGCTGGGGGAGTCCAAGCTAAGCCATGGACGCCCTGCCTTGACCTCGGGCAGATCTGCAGGCGAGAGGCCTGATCAACATCTCTTGGATCTGGTTCATTTCCTCAATTCTCAGCTTAAATGTCACTTTCTCCAGATGAGATTAGGTCTTGCTGGGAAGATGCATCATGTTTGTAATTACTCGTTTAATGCCTGTTTCCTCCTCCAGCTCCAAGAAGACAGCGATCACATTTATCTTATCGTGCAGGCTGTGGATATCTTGGTAAGAACAAAGGTTCTGGATCCAGTAGCCTGTGTTCAAATCTCAGTTCTGTCACTCACTCTGTGTGACTTTGGGCAGAAGATGACTATTTTAGGTCTATAAAATATCAGCACTAGAAATAAAAATACTCTGAAGCGTATGCGCGATGATCTAGACTCTAGACAGAACTATTACTTTCTTCAGAGCGTGCTTTTAAAGCTCCTTATTAGAGATTTGAAAGTTGAGAGACAACTCAAATCTTTCTTTCTCTTTCCTCTTGAGAAATGCCAAGTTCAGGAGCGCCTGGGTGGCTCAGTCGTTAAACATCTGCCTTCAGCTCAGGTGATGACCCCAGGGTCCTTGGATAGAGCCCCACGTAGGGCTCCCTGCTCAGCAGGAAGCCTGCTTCTCCCTCTCCCTATGCCTGCCGCTCCCCCTGCTTGGGCTCTCTCTCTCTGTGTCAAATAAATTTTAAAAATCTTAAAAAAAAGAGAGAGAGAGAGAGAAATGCCAAGTTCAAATGTTATTCCTCATACCACCACATCACTTTCCACCTGTCCTCCAGGCAGTCAGCTTTAAATGTAGCACATTCCTGTCTCAGGGCCTTTGCACTTTTGTTCCCTCCGCCTAGAATACTCTTTCTCCAGAGAGCTATATGGCTCACTCCTCCACCCCATCCAGGCCTCTGCTAAGTTATCACCTCCTTATAGGAGCTTCTCCAATTACCCTAGCTAAAATAGCCTCTCTCCATCCCATCACTCTGTCTACCTTTACTTATTTATTTTTTTAAGATTTTACTTATTTATTTGACAGAGAGACAGCGAGAGAGGGAACACAAGCAGGGAGTGGGAGAGGGAGAAGCAGGCTTCCCGCCGAGCAGGGAGCCCGATGTGGGGCTCGATCCCAGGACCCTGGGATCATGACCTGAGCCGAAGGCAGACGCTTAACGACTGAGCCACCCTGGCGCCCAAACTCTGTCTACCTTTTTTCATAATACTCATCCCTACCTGACATCTGTACATTAGCTTATTTTTATCTATTTCCCCCACTAGAATGTAAGTACTCTGAGGGCAGAGGTGCTGCTTTGGTCAGCGCTGCATCTCCAGCACGTGGAACACTGTCTGGCACGTAGGAAGTGCTCAATGAATCGTCAGCACAGAATAAACAAATCTCAGTCTTCTTTTCTCATTGTGAAGCACTTGAGAGTGTTGTTTTCAGGTAGGACACACTCCCATGGGGGGTATATGGATCATGGCAAATCTTAAAATTAATTTTCTGACAAGTAAAACAAATGGTGCCATTTTGCTTTATATGGGAGCGGGGCATGGAATTCAGAAGCATTTGACAAGTTGTGAGTGATGAAATCAGCCTTTTAAAGATCCCAAAGCTCTTCTAAGGGAAAATATATCTGCATCTTACAAGAACACAGAGCAAATCAAAGTTAAAATTTTTAAATTTTATTTTGTAAAAAGAACCTTGATTTTTTTCTAGACTTCTACTCTGTAGGTAATATGCTTTTCATTCTTTGCATCTCAACTTAGATCAAACTTCCCTCTTTAAAACTTCTCCATGACTTCCTCAAATTGGGCTTATGTGCCCCCCATATGTCCCCATGGAACCCCAAACTTACCCTACCAAGGCTCTTAACACCATGTATTGTAATTGCCTGTTTATTCCTTTATATCCCTCATCCCATCCCTCACCACCCCCACCCCCCATTGTCGCCTCTTCACCTCCAACCCCCAGGTGACAAGCTTTAGGAGAGACAAGCACAATGTACTGACTTTGATAAATAATAAAAATGCTGGTGTGATTTTTCAGGCACAACTTTGTTCTGGGTGCCTGTAGTTTGGAGGTCATGATGGCCAGGTCTAGGAGATCAGCATCGTTTTCTTGCCTTCCTCTGTATTACACATTGGCCCACAGATAAAATTAGAAAATGGGGTGCTGTATCAGTGAGCACACATGCCAAAACAAAATTTATAATGTAGACAAGGGGGAAGGGAACATTCTGGAAGCCCTCAATAGCTCACAGTTCATACTCAGGGAGAAAGAATTTTTTAAACAACTGAAGAAGCCATGAAGTCACAGCTCATAAGCACTGCAATCATTGGTAACTGCCACTCCTGTGAACGTGGCCAAGTCCATCAAGTTCTTGATGAGGGAGCTTCAGGTTGGATACCATTTCCAGCTGTATAATTCTCTCCCCTTCAAGAAAACGGGTCAAAGGCAGTAAGCAAGAAGAGCATTATCACAGGAGTAACCCTGAGTCCTCGTCAACTTATACAGAAACAGGAATCATTTATGTACTTGGTGCCTCCCAGTCTATCATGTCCATCATGGCAAGAGAAAGTCAGGTCTAGAGCTGTAGCTCCCCCAATATCTTGATTGGGGACAGCTCAGGCAGGGCAAGTTTCTGGGGCGCATATATTCTATTCAATTCCACTTTCCAATAAGAAAAAAACAAAAACAAAAACCTCCGTAATGACAAAGACTACCAAAGCAAAAATTCAAAAAAAAAAAAAAAAAAAAATGAGTTAAATCAAGGAGAGCAGCAATTGAAAAGCCCGAGCGACTCAAGGCAGATGTGTGGTGCACTGATGACAAAGACCCTTCGTGAATACAATGGGAAGTCCAACCATCTGCCTGGATATGTGCACATACAAGGAGAGTTTCCAACGCTGACAAGTATTGCATATGAGTAAGCTATCTGAGTGGAATAGTCCACGAATGCAACACAAAATATGAATACCTAAGTTTAGAAATCTTTCATAAACTCACTTATTCACTAATAAGTGAGCTGTAGTATATAATAGTGAACACCCAGGAACTCTAGAATAGGAAGGTCTCCCATTGTCTGATTAATTCATTCAATGCCCATCAGATGGATCCCTTCAGACCTTACACAGACCATGGGGTGTACCTTGAGAAACACTGCAATAGGACAATTACCCAATCTACTATAAATGTTAGCTTCTAATACAACTAACTGCTTTTGAGAAGGATAAAAAATATGAACAGGCCCAGGGAGCTTATAAGCTAGTAGGCATTCAATAAATATTTAGAGAAATCACATATTAGAGATCAAAGGAATGTAAATTACTAGTATTTTTGGAAAGAATGAAAATGTTTTCATTATATGCAGTATTTCATGTGCAGTACTGAGAATAAATACAATCCTTTCAACACTCTGGTCTCAAGATTTATTTTACTGTATCTAAAACCCAGCGACCTGTATCAGTAAGTCATTAACACGTGCAAGATAAACTGCAATGGGAATAGCATCTTGGAGATCAGGTATGAGTCTGCAGTAATAAAACAGGCCCGAAGTCTGGGTTTCCAGTCAATTCGGCAACATGTGTGGATAAGCATGAACCATAAATCTATAATATGCTCAAGGCTCGGGAATACATGCATCAGTTAATACGTGGAAGTAGCTGTAAAACACTGAAATTTGATCCAGACCTTTATGTCTTGTACACCTGCTATGAAAATATCTACAGTAAGAGAAAATCAGATCCAGTGAATAATTCACAACACAAATTTTCTCATGTGGGTGGGAGGTAATCGGTGTTTGCCTTTGTCTCGTTTTATTTGCGGAAATCCACAGCTATAACACAGACTCCTTTCTAAAATGGCAAACCAAAGATTCTAAGCTAGCAACAGGCAACTGCAGAGCTGATATAAATTTGCTGGTTGCCTATAGTACTACCAAAACGTACGGCGGGCTATAGGAAACTCTTTTCTTTGTCGTTGCCTTTCTTTTTCTTTTCTCAGGGCAGGCTGTAAACAGATGGTAAATCATGCAACACCATGGAACCTGAGAAATAATGCAAGGATACTTTTAGCATCATCTATCAGAATATGCAAGTTTTGCTTTTCTACCCAAAACTGTTGGACCTGTATCCCTGACCTTGGTGCCTATGACCTCATTTATTTATTTTTTTTTTTTCAGAGAACCTTGAAGATCAGAGGACCGCGGAATGAGAGCAGGAGCCAGAAGAATGGGTGTATTAATCATGTTTTTAGACTTTCTGTATCTTGTGATGTTTTGACACTTGGGGGGACCTTAAGGACCCAGGGGAGAATGCTAGCTAATTCCTAAAGATAATATCTGACTTCTGATCACAACTTTCCTGTGCAAACCCATCAATCCTGAGTCCACATCCCCTAAGCATCTCCTTTATCTAACTCTCACACACCAAGCCAATATTCCTCTTCCCTAAATCATCTTATGGCCAGGTACCAGGCAACTAGAGACCTCCCTTATAATCCAAATGCCAAGGGAATTATTCAAGCTAGCCAATCTTAGCTGTTGACTCTGCCTTACTTTACCTTTTCTGCAGAAACCCCAACAAAGTCATTGGCCTAGGCTTTCCTCTTGCTCCTTTCTGCCTCCTGACCAAACCTGGTGCTTCTCTTGTGGCCCTGCATGACATGGCATGCCCCCTCTGAGGAACTGTAAGTAATAAATTCTTCTTTCAATGGTATTGGCTTCTCCATGTTGTCACTCAGTCACCTCCACAAACTGGAATCCCATGGGTACAAATGAGACCATGGCCTTTCATAGTCATTTTTTGGGACATGCTTGCCTGGCCTCAAGTCTGGCTTAGAAATGATCTACTTTCTTTCTTTCTTTTTTTTTTTTTTTAAGATTTCATTTATTTATTTATTTGAGAAAGAGCATGAGTGGGCAAAGGGCAGAGGGAGAAGCAGGCTCCCCGCTGAGCAGGGAGCCCGATGCAGGGCTCAATCCCAGGACTCTGGGATCATGACCTGAGCCGGAGGCAGACGCTTAACCGACTGAGCCACCCAGGTGCCCCTAGAAATGATCTACTTTCAACAAGACATCACGAGTGACTATAACACAAAGCCCAGGATGGGAGCCAGGCACTCTCTTCATCTCTGCCTATATCCATGATGATGCATGGGGAAGCACACTCTCTTATTGACTTTCTATCATGGCACCAAAGTCCAGAAAGCTTGTGTGACCTACTGAAAAAAGTAGGAATGCAGGTCTGTAGAGAAAGGGAAAAAGTAGAGCCCTGCTCTCCTGATTCCTCCTTTGGAGCGACCAGAATAACACCACCAATGATGATGATAGCTGTGAACATGTATTCACTGAGTGCCTGGCTCTGTGCCCAATGTTTTACATGCACCATCTCATTGAACCCTCACAACAAGGCTATGAGGTAAGTGTTATCATTATCTCATTTTAGAGATGAGAACTTAGAGATGAAGATCACTGGTCCAAGGGCACATATCTGGTAACTGGTGACCTGGGACCAGACAAACCAACTCTAAACCATAGCCCAGGCTCTAAACCCCTACTCTGTACTATATCTGTCAAGGCTGAACGAGGTTCCATCTCCCCCATGACACCGAATTCAAGAGCACAATTCTTTTTGTGAATGAAACATCAGTCTGAAAACCTCAACCGCTGGTTGGCATCTCCAACTGACTGGTGGATGGTGCCATATTGCCTTCCAAACCAAACATACTTTTGATAGATATTCACAAGCAGGGCCAGCTCCGGCAACATTGTGAAATAGGCAACCCTCTTGATTTGTGGTGATGGCTTTTCCTAGAATTCAGTGCTCTCACAATCATTGCAGATGAACCAGATGACTCCACTCCCAACATTGTCTTCTGTGGTCCATGCCTTAGGCTCCAAATTATTTCCTTGTATCTCTAAACCCATCAGAATTCCCATTCCCTTTTTTTGAAATCCATCAAAGGTTCTAGATTCAAATGGACCTGGGTTCTAATTCTAGCTGTATAGCTTTTAGCTGTGTGACCTCGATCTCCACTTTCCTCATCTATAAAACTGCCATGGTAGCATGGACTTCCTCTGCTTTTTTTATAAAGATAAAAATGATACATCATATGTGCTGTGCCAAGATCAATTTTTATCATGTCATTGATGCTCTATAATGATAGTTCAGTCATGAGGAATAGTTCCCCAATTTTCATATGTATTATTTCAATATAAAGTAATAACATTGGTTTCTAGAGCCACAAAAGCATCAGCCTCTTTACAGGGTAGACAAATTTCACAAAGATGGCTTAATAAGCCAGCCATAAAAGTAAGCACTGACCTAGCATATCTGCTAGGAATTCAAAAGAAATACAGGGAGTTCTGATAAAACCAGACAATGGAATAAATGAAAATTAAGCAATGGATCTAAGAAGAGAATGCAGTCTATTTTGCAATTTTGCCAAATGTCTGCAGCTCTCATGTCATAAAACTCTAGAAAGAATGTTTTTAAATACATTCAGGAAAACTGATACAGGGAAAAAGCAGGAAAGCAATCATCATAAGACAGAAGCCTTCATCTCTGCTCTGCCACTTGTTGGCCATGTGATCTTGGATATGTCACTTGATCTCTACGGATGTTAATTTCCTTCTCTGTAAAATGAGAGTGTTGGACCAGATAGTCCTGGAGATTTCTTTCAGTTGTACCATTCTATGAGGTGATGAGTCTGACTTTACCATTGTCCCTCCCCTTGTTCTCTGGAGATACTGTTACCACATTAATTGCTATTGCCCCCAAATAACATCACATAGCAGAGTCCAGTCACGCAGAGGAATTCCAGGCACTGTGACTGTGAATTCTAATCCCTCTTGGGTCACACCATCATTGAATGACCTTGGGCAAGGCATGTAACTTCAGCTAACTGCCTCAGATTCCTCACCAGACAAAAACCTCAAGGGATTTACGGGATAAATTTCCCACTCCTTGCACTCCACAAGCTGCCCTCCAAATGCCTTTACAATACTCACCTTGGGACCACCCCTGACAAATCATGAAATTGGGCTGTTTCCCTGAATAATTTTCAATCGTGGTATGTCCCCACTTCCATCACAGAAGCCTATTTGTCCCTATTCAAACCGTAACCATCTTTCAAGGGAGGTTAAATTTAGATAAAAACTTAAAAGACTGAAAAATTGGTCAAATTTGTGATAAACTCAAGGCTAGGAAGGAGAGCTAATTTACATTATACAAAATAACCACCATGATTTCAATAGGCTGAAATAGAGAGAGGAAACCAAAGAGATTTAATGCCAACTTTCAGCAAATATTTTTGAGCAGATGTGTCTTAGAATAGGATTGTGCTATAATCCCTGCCCTAAATGTAATGGACAAGAAGTTCAATATTTCTTTAATAATAATAAAATAATGATCGCCATTTATTGTGCAAATACTATATTTTAGGGATTATGCCAAGGGCATTACACACCATGTCCATTAGAATGTTTTCAGCCATAAGTTAGAGTACCCAATTAAAAGAGCTTAAGCAGTAGGAGTTTTCTATCTTATAGCCATTGTTAGTGAAGTGGCTGGTTCCAGGTTTAGTTGATTAAGCAGCATAACAACATCATGGAAGATCCATCCTCCAACTCTGCCATTCTTGGCAGAGTGGGCAACATCTCTCCTTGTGGTTGCACAATGGCTACAATGATTCCAGGGGCCACTCAACATATAGAAAAATGCACCTCCTATGACTTTCTATTGTTTAGGAAAACCCTACCCAGAAGGTCCCTACAATTTCCCTCACATCTTATTGTCTAGGATGAAATCACTTACCCATACCTAAATCAAAGGCAAGGGGAATGAGGCTGCCAATACCATCTTAGAAAAATCATGATTCACCCCTGGCTCACCTTCCTCGAACACATGGAATAGTGTGACCACCTTCCCAAACAAACCTTTCCACAGGCAAAGAGAAGGATTGGGCTGGGAAATGGCAATTATACAGATAATCAACAGTGTTTGCTATGCATACATTATCATTTTAATAAATCATCTTCTAATGAGTTATTATGTTTATTTTATAGATGATAAACTAAGGCTCAGAGAAGTCAAGTAAGTAAATTGCCCACAGTCACATAGCTAGAAGTTGGGAAATCCTGTGTTCTTAATCACCATATTGATGGTTCTGAAATGTCAATGTATGGAAAACATCAAGAGAGTTAGTGAAAATGAGGATTTCTGGACTCCACACCCAGAGATTCTGATCCAGTTGTCTAGGGTAGGAGCCCTCATTCTTCATTTTTAACAGTCTCAGTTAATTTGATACAGGGGATCTATGAACCACATTTTGAGAGAGAGAGAGGGAGAGAGAGAGAGGGAGAGAGAGAGAGAACGTGATTAGCTATCACTTAGGCAGAGGTCTGATTTTTTTAAAAAGCCCTGATTTTCTGGAAGCCCCAGACTCACCATCAAACAAAAGCTATTGTCTACACAGGCCAGGCTCTATCTGATGTCTTTGTCTGGCTCACTAATTTAAGATGGATGTAAATAAAACAGGAGGGGAACAAGGTTCAAGAGGAACTTCTAAAAGTTCGGTCTTTTAAGTAGCCACTGAGGAAAATGGGAAGGTTTAGAGTGGAGGATAGTCGACTCTTTGGCTTAGAGGAGAGAGGAAGCCGTCATAAACCCTCAAATATAGGCTAGGCTGTCACATGTAAAGGATGCTCAGAGGTAGAATCAATGATCAGAAATCACGAAGAGGCTCATTTTGCTTTATTATAAGAAAGAACAGTCTAATAATTAACACTGTGCAACAATGCAAAGGACTCTGCCTCATTCAAGCAGAAGTTGGCTGACCCATGTCTGACACAGATACTGCAGAAGGGATTCCTCAATTGAAAGAAAGGCTAAGTAGATGGCTCCTAAGACAGACTGTTGTCCTCTGATCTCATTCTCTGCAACTGACTTGTGTTAGATTTTTACTATAGTCATTTCTGTTGAACACATTGGAGTGCAATTTAACTTCTATTTTAATTTTGTTGATATTTGTTTTATTAATATAATTAATATAGAATTATTGTATTAACACAACATATTAATAGTAATATATTGGTTCGTAAATATATTAATAAAACTTCTATTTTAAATTTCTATTTCAATTTCTAAATGTGTAATTTATTTAAAATTTTAAATTGTTTAAAATGAAAAAAATTAAATTTATAAATGTCCTGTTTTCCCAAGTGGATGAGACATGTTTGGTCCTTCTTTGTGTCTTTATGGCATCTAACTCATAACCATGCTTATCATAGGTACTTAATACAGAGTTGGCAAATGAAAAAGGATGGCCTAGAATGGCAGGTGAGCACATCCAGATATAACACTGCGCAAGATGAGTAGTGAGTAACTTTTAATATTTCTGCCCTTCTTACTCTTTGGGCACTGAGCATTGAGGTTATATTTGCAATATGTATCCTCCTCTCTAACCATCATTGATTGGGCCAGAAGTTAACACATGCTGATAATTTCTTAAAACGTGGGTGTACTTTTAAAATGCAAACTCAGAAGCATGTTCTACTGAAAAAGAATGAAGCCAGTGAGAGACAAAGAGTGAGTTCCCTGGCTTCTCAACTCCTGGATCCCAAGTTCTTCCTGAGGGTCAAGTTTCAATGTGGCCTTGGTCTCTGTGAGAAACTTCTGTGTCTTCATAAAATTCCTTCCTTCTTTTCCTTTTTTCCTTCCCTCCCTCTCTCTTTTACCACCTTTTTTCTTTCTAATTCTACAGAAGTTTAATTGGTTTTTTGTTCATTTCAGCCAGAATCTCGAATCCAAATAAATTTGTCTCCAGCCTTGCTGTTGAGGTGACTGATGACAATACCCCATGTTCTGACAACTCCAGGAAAGCTGAGAATTTAGAGAGCTCAGATAAAGAGAGAACACCTGCATGCTGCCAAATAGTTTGGAGAGTTTGAGATCAGCACTACTTCAGGCTGATTTCCTTACCACTCCAACCTTGAATCTGCAGGGACACCAAAGCTCCTATGAAGACCTCACTGCCAGACCACAAACATCCTTAGAGTACAAACCCCTCCCCCCGACCTCTCCTCCCCACCCAACAACAGGAATGATGAGATAGGAAACAACCTCTAGTACAATGAGGCAAGACCACTCAAATGAAAGATGGGAATATTTGGGGGTATCGGTAACGCCCTTGTGGCACAAAGAGTTTCTCCAGGCAACATTTTCGGGTCTGCCTAAGGCAATGTATCTGTAAGGTAAAAACAGCTTTTCAAAATCACCTTTATCAGTGAGTACTCACGTGAACTTCATACTTCGGTTTTGTGGCAAAATTGTTTCCCAATATGCATGTGTTTTCCTCACTTTGTACCCCATGGCTATTAGGCAGAACGTGTTGATGTCACGTTGACATAGTCACTGAAAAACAGTGCCTGAACGAATCCAGATGACACTCTTCCAAAACCCCCAGTTTCAGCGTGAATGGAAAAGCAGCACTGGCTGTACATGAGGGGCCGTGGGAGATGGGCAGGAGCAGAGTAGGCAGGGAGATCGTTGAGAATTTTTATGTTTTTCTCTCCTGCAGCGATGATCTCTCTTATGTTGGCCAAAGTTAGCCAGTCATGAACACATGGGTGCTAAGGAAGACCTGCTGCTTTCTGGCTTTCCTAATCCTTGGTCTTACTTAAAGCCCAAGACACTTGGAGACCTTCTCCCATGGGTCCTTTGCATCCTCCTTACCGCTTTTTGATTTTTTTTCCCAGGTGTAGTCCCACCTGTGTTCAGTCTTCTCGGGTTCCCTTAGGAAAGGAATCACAGCTCAATGATTTTCACATTGTAGACTGAAATCTCCCTGTTGCCCAGGGCTTAAGAAACAAAATTTTCAGTGTGTCTTGGCAGTGATTGTCCCTACTCCTATAAAATGACTCCTCATTACTGCCTTGTGGATGCTGAACTGGTTGCACGTCTGAGTAGGTGCTTTTACCATGAACACTTCTCATCAAATTTGGCCTAAGAAGTTGAGCTGGCTTCCCTTGATCTACTTTCTTAGTTAAGTGAATTCAGATTTTATCGCTGACGTGGTCTTTATAAAATATTTTTTTAAACCCTAGAATCCTGTCAAGGTATATGCACTGTGGTGGTATCATGTTTGAAAATTTTCTATTTCCATTCTTCTTTTTATCAGCTGGCATTCTTTTGTTTTCTTTTCCCCCATTACCATCATTATTCTTTTAGATGCTCAAATTGACCCAAATTGGTCCAAAGGGAACCAGTATAATCTAGTTTCTGTATCATTTTGATATTGTCCCATTGGTCTTTGAGCATTTATTTTCTAGCACAAGTTAATCTAGGCCACCTTGTACTTTTTTTTCTGTCTCAGACCCTAGAATCAACTATTTCTCCAAGGAGCCCTGTTCTTTTCAATAAAGAATGATATTTAGAAACCAAGATCTATCTCCTAGGTGTGCTCATTGCTAGTGGGATGTAATGTATCCAGACCTTTCAGTACACAGAACTAAGGAATATATTTGTTCAAGAAATCATGAGTTCTTACTGATACCTCCAATTCAAATCCAATATCATACAAATCTTCCTCTGTTTCTCCTATTTTATATTTTTATCTTCCCCCACATTGAGAACCTCAGTTTCTAAAAAGTTTAAGATATTTTCTCATTTGCTATATGCTTCAATACACTCAAAATAATCTCAATATTATTTACCAATACCACCACAAATAAATCTAAGTAAAATGAAATATTTTTTTAAGTTCTTTCTGTTCAAAGAATATTTTCTACAAAAGTATATTAACAATGTGCCTGAATTAATTCCTTTTTTTTTTCTGTTATACTTGAGATATCATTTGATATGCAGTTAAGTTCATTTGTTTCTGTTTATATTCAGTTTTAATGCTTGCCCTATTTATTCTTTGGAATTAGCTTTATTTATTTTTTTTTTTTTTTTAAAGATTTTATTTATTTGACAGAGAGAGACACAGCGAGAGCAGGAACACAAGCAAGGGGAGTGGGAGAGGGAGAAGCAGGCTTCCCGCTGAGCAGGGAGCCCGATGTGGGACTCGATCCCGGAACCCCGGGATCATGACCTGAGCCGAAGGCAGACGCTTAACGACTGAGCCACCCAGGCGCCCTGGAATTAGCTTTATTTTTTAAATGTGTAGTTTTTACATGGTTCAAAAGTCAAAACTGTATAAAAATATAAACTCAGAGAAATCTTATTCACATTCCTATCCTTTCTACCCCAGTTGCCTCCAACCCTCTTAGGTGGCTACTTTTATGAATTTATAGATTATCCTTAATATTTTTATTTTTGCAAATCTCTCTCTCTCTTTTATTATTACTTTTTATTTTGATATTTAAGAAGGTTTCTATTTTTACTGTGGTAGTTACCTTTATACTACTACTTTGTATTTTTTAATGGTCATAATTCCCCTTTTCCTTACATGGGCTTCTAAAATTGGTTTAGATCTTTAACTAGTATCTTTCGACCCCCACTTATTACCTACATGCCAATCGGTGGTTTTATGTTACTTCCCTTTCTCCCTTTCTCTTCTCCAATATTTTCAGTTGTGCTATTTCTAATTTAGAAAAATGTGCAATATTTACAGGCTATTCTTCCAACTTTGTTCCCGTCTTTGTTCCAATCTTAGACCTCGAGTTAAATATAGTCAGTGCTCATCAGCAGCAGTTTTGTTGCTATTTCCTCAATTATCTCCTAGTGGGATGCAGTTCATCATCTAGCAGACTGCTTGGGATGAGATTATGATTACATATATTCTGATTTCTTGCATGTTTCAAACTCTTTGCCTATAATCTTGATATTTAACGGACAGTGGGGCTAGATAACACAGGCTTGTTTTTAAAAGTGGGAATGGAAACATTTCAAGCAATCAACAACCAAAGATTAATTAAGTAAATAAGTTATGCTCCGTTAAATAATGGAACCCCGGTCCACCCAGCCAGCTTACATGCTACCACTGCTGTGGAAAAGTAGGAAACGATAAATAAACCTGGAATGGCCAGATTTGTTTTTAAAGTACAAGGGTGCTGTAAGTGTGGGTATGATGTATGCTTAGCAAAAAGCAGGTCAGAGATACATTTAAAAATTAGCAGTGATTTTCTCTGATTGGTAGAATTACTGGTGATTTTTAGATCCTTCTTTGTGCTTTTTTTTTAATTGTTCCAGTTGTACCACTTGTGGGATTGGAGAGAATACATTTTTTTTTTTTTTAAAGCAAGGCAAAGTTCTAAAGTTTTTAAGGTTTATTTTTAATGTGTTGGTTTTAATCGATACCACAAGCCACGGGATACCAAAGAAAGGGCAGCATGATCTAATTAGCAAGCTCAGGACAGTCTAGACGGGTCTCAGGGCTCTGCCTGTGCTAGGTACTTAATCAATGTTGACTGGTGATTAAGAAAACTAAAATCAGTTGGTTCTGAGCAGAGCCATTTGGGGCAGTAGTCTTAATGTGTCTGAGTCAAGCCCCTGCCTCCCAGGATTGTGAGGAGGATGAAATGAAGTGGGATATATGTAACACTCTCAGTCTGCTGTCTGGCATATCATTCTCCTATCACTTCATCTAGAAGGGAAATATAGATTATTAGTACCTTGTTCTCAATAACTAATGGGGATGTATTCAGATTTACTTACTCTGAAGAATATCAAAACAAAATGGACAGATAGCCAGTATATATATATATTTTTAAAAAAAAAAAAGCTCAAGGCAGCCAATGAGAGTGTTACAGAGAAACTCAGAGAGGAAGAGAAAGCTCAGAGAGCATACACAGAGCAAAAAGCAAGCTAGAAACTCTTTAGAAATCATTAGAAATTGCAGTAGTTAGGGCTTTTAAGTAAGAGTGGAGGAAACCTGTGTCCCTAAATCATAACCGTGTTGTTATAATAAAAGAAGTAAATGGAGTATACACCTGCTTTGTTAAGTAATCATTACAGGATAGTGAACTCATCACAGGTCTTCCAACCGCTTCCCCCAGTGGAGCTGACCAAGAACAGCACCCCAGAGCAACTGAGTCAGAATCCGAATGTGAAATGCCAGGCCTAAAAGCTTCTTTAAAACATCTCTTTAAGTGATTATGATGATTATTAGCTGGGTTTAGGAGCCACTGGCCTATATACATGGGACCACCATCCATTCCATCTACCAGGACAGTCCCAGAGTAAATACTATAGGAGTCCCCTCCTGGTACAAAAATCTCTCAAGAGGTAAACGTTATGTGCTCTCCTACCTGGACCTCAGCCTCTTGAAGGCACTCTTGGTGAAGGCGGATTCACCCCTATAGGGATGGCCTTGTCCTGTAAGACATTGGAAGCACGTAAGAAGATAAGATTTAGAGAAAAAAAACATCCCTTGAACTTAAATTCACATTACTATGCTGACCAACAGCAGATTCTCCCTGAGAGTGGAAATTGATGAGTGAAGAAGACAAAGGCATATACTTTAGTGGGAAAGGAGAATGGAAAACCTGAGCATATCAAAGACAATTCCTTCTGCTGCTTCATCATTTGGTCCGAGTCAATCAAGAAAGTCAGAAATAAATAAGGATTTGACTTTATTGGATGGTTATTTAAGAGCTTTTACTCATTTCTTCTTTACCTATTTTGGTCCCCAGTTTCTAGAAGAGTCAAAATAAGAAA
The DNA here is from genome assembly GCF_004348235.1 of Phoca vitulina. Classification (NCBI taxonomy): domain Eukaryota; kingdom Metazoa; phylum Chordata; class Mammalia; order Carnivora; family Phocidae; genus Phoca; species Phoca vitulina. The sequence goes on from NW_022589722.1 coordinate 7,894,543, forward strand.
AATCATCTGACCGTGATGTAACATTGCATTTCAACTGCTGAAAAACCAATCAATACTCCCCGTTGGGTTAATGTGTCATCCAATTTTGAGGGTTGTTATCTTGTTCTGGTTTAATCCTGATCTGTTCTTTGTAAATAAGGACATGCAAAGATAAAGGTAGAAACTTGAGTGTTCCTAAAAGCATTCACATTATAAAAATCTAAGAGAAAATATTTCAGGTCACAATCCTCAGTACACTGAGTACACTCCGTGCTCTCCAGCATCCCCCATTATCTCTGCCATCACATCCCTGGGATAGCCACCTCCCTTCAGCCCCAGACAGCTCACCTTGCCCATACACTGTGGATATTTTCATCCTTCCTGTCTTGGCTTCTCCTATTTCTAATAGGGGCCTTTTCCATAGGAAGGATTTTTAGTTACTTGACTCCTCAATTAATATTCAAGTTACCCAAGTCACACATTTAAAAACCTGGGTTTCATTGCTTTTAGTTCAAACTACAACTCTATTTATAAAACTAGTAAAATAAGAAAATCATTTTCAAGTGTTTTTCTAAGTTTCCAGAAACTCCAGTTGACAGATTAAACTGCTCAAATAACCAGTTTCATTTACACATTTAATAAATTAAATCTTAATTTTAAACTGCATTTATAAAAGTAATGTACTCAAATTTATTTTTACGTGCTTCCAATGTCTTACAGGACAAATTTACAACCATAACAAGCAAAAACTTCCCTAGCTACACTGTGGTGGGCACAGCATAATGTACAGAGACTTTGACTCACGACATCTTACATCTGAAACTAATGTTACCTCTGAAACTATACTCAAATTAAAAAATTAAAAATAAAGAAAAAAATTCCTAGCATTTAAGCTCTCTTATTGCAACTATAATCAAATAAATGTTAAAAAAAAATCATAGAGTCCTCTAAAGCATTCCAGTTCTGTTGTTTATAAACTGAATCAACATCTTATACCTTTCAACTTAGAATCTCAAGATTACAATGTTACCCATTTTATATTGAAATCACAAAGGCAATCTTTTAGGGTCAGAATTTGTCACATTCTCTTGAAATAGCAAACATACTGGTCCTTTTTAGAGAAGCTTAATTTGGGTAGATGGAATTCAGCAACCCCCTAGCCTAGGCTGGATTCAACTAATCTCTTTACTGCCTGATTGAACTCTGCATTCCTTTCATATTCTTTGTGTCCAGCTCTGTTCCCAAAAGCCCCCAACTGTCTCAAAACCATCAGCCTTTCTTTATTTAGTCCAAAATTTGACCAAATCATAGATTCTCCTTAAGGTTGATGTGCTAAGCCTAAAAATCCCTTTGAAATGCACATATACTAACTTGGATGGAAATCATACCACTGTTTTCATCCTTCCCACCACCACCACCACCACACACACGATGGCTCAGATTACTCAAGAAGAGGCACAATGAGGTAAGAGGCTATTATGCAATGCATTTCAATGTCTCCTAAAAACATTTTTTGTTGATATTTGTTTAGAATGCCCTGTGGAAAGAACACAGGCCTTTTTGTAAGCAGTTTTTGAAAGGCTTGTCTCCAAGGCGGTTACAAACTCAAGACATTGCTAGGAGAAAGTCTGTTGTAGACCGTTAGAGCTGGAAGGGGTCTGATGGGTCACTGGGTCCAACCCCATGCTGTACAAAAAAGAAAACTGAGCTCTGAAGAGAGGGGACAAAGGAGGGAGAAATGCCTTTACTGAATATCTTCTATGTTCCGGGCACTGTGCAAGTTAACCTTCAATTAAGATGCATAGAGTGGCCCTTAACAATCCTTTCCCACTCACTTTCCCCCTCGGACAGAAGCAGCGCTGCCATGCTCCTCAAGTTCACCCATCTCCCGGCCCTGCATCCTTAACACATAGCTTGGCCTTCCCTTCCATTCAGTCAGTGGAAGTAATCTTCCATTTGCAATTTTGAATTTCTAACCCAGCCTCACATGTACCCAAATAACTTGTGATCAGAAGCCCAATTTTGATGGACTGAGAGGTAAAAAAGAGATGAATAACTAGGGACTCTCCCCAGAAGTTTGGAGAAGGGAAGGAGTAAGACTGGACAGAGCTGCGGTATGGGGACAGGGTCAAGGGGAGACTGGAGAATGGAGAGAGGAGAGCATATTCACAGGGAGATAGGAAGAGGGTGAGCATGTAGGGTGTGCAGGAAATGATGGACAGAGCAGGAGCCCAGAGAAGGGGGATGGGGGCATAGGTTGAATTATTAATTGGAGGAAGGAAGGATACTTCGTTCTCCAAAGCAGGAGGAAAGAAGAGGGGATGGCCATACATACTGTTAAGGATGTTAATGCGAAAATAGTTCAGACAATTGCCCAAGGGTATGGGTTAAGTGGGGATGAAGGCTAAGCCAGGCCAGGGATAGAGACTGGGTGGGCATGGAAGAATCTAAGCTCTGGACATCTCCATGAGCTAACTAATGCGAGTGAGGGCATGAATGAGCTAGAAGGACACTGGAGTTTGAGATTTGGGGTTGGGGCAGTCCCGAGTGATGACACAGCAGGGCAGGACTACTGAAAGGCCAGCATGCCAAAGTAGAGGCCAAGTAAATAACACTGGGCTTCAAGCCAAGGGTAGAATGGTAGCCAGGCAACAGCTTTGGAGAGCAAGGGAGACACTGATTCCCAACTCCCAGCCTGAGGGGCAGAAGAGAGGGCAGGAGAGAGTGAGCCCCCTGCCTTTGAGCAGGATAAAAGGGAAGCAGGGAGCTCAGAAGAGACTGTCTCAGTTGATGGCAGAAAACAGAAAAACATTTAGTAGAAATGTTAAGGATATAGGGATTCTGCTTATCACGGAACAGAGTTTCAGAGGGCATGGTAGAAAGGTGAAGGGAGAGAGGAAGGTGGAGAGAAAGAAAGCATTCTGGCATGATCTAAATAACAGGATAAAAACTAAGGAGATCTGTGTCCAAGGCAGCAGCTAAGCATGACAGGAACAGGAAGCAGAGAGACCTTGGGCCTCAGCTTAATAGCCACGTGATCTGAGGTGAGGTACTTGCTCTCTCTGTGCCTCAGTTTCATCATTGTAAGTGAGGATAATGCTGGCACATGCCTCATAAGTTCGTTGCTATGAGAAATATATTAATACACGTACTTAGAAAACTGATCAGCATACAGTTATAGAAAAAGCATTAGCTTTAGAAGGAAAGATTCCTACTCCACACTTTCCCTCAAGTGACAGACCTCTGGGTATACCAAACCCTGAATAACACATCTCTGCTTCCCACCACTTACATGAAGCAAAAACCCAGCATGCAAAAAAAAAAAGTCTGTCAGAATCGCTGATAAGATTCAAATTCTTGCAAACCTATCTATGATAATTAATCATTATCTGTCTTTTTTTAAGATTTATTTATTTATTTGAGAGAGAGAGAGAGAGGAAGGAGGGCAGAGGGAAAGAATCCCAAGCAGACTCCCAGCTGAGCATGGAGCCCAATGCAGGGCTCGATCCCACAACCATGAAATCATGACCTGAGCTGAAATCAGAGGCCTAACCAACTGAGCCACCCAGGCGCCCCTTATCTGTCCCTTGAAAGGAAGAAAAGATGAAAAAATTGCTTAAGGACACTAAGAATCTAGAGTTATAAATGTCTAAGATGGAGAGTCAATAGTCATCTAGTATATAACTCAACAACAACAAAAAAATTTTTTTTTTTAAAGATTTTATTTATTTTTTTGAGAGAGAGAGACATAGCGAGAGCAGGAACACAAGCAGGGGGAGTGGGAGAGGGAGAAGCAGGCTTCCCGCTGAGCAGGGAGCCCGATGCGGGACTCGATCCCAGGATCCCGGGATCATGACCTGAGCCGAAGGCAGACGCTTAACGACTGAGCCACCCAGGCGCCCCCTCAACAACAACAAAATTAAGTAACCCCTGTTAAAAAATGGGCAAAGGACTTGGATAGACATGTTTCCAAAGATGATATACAAACGGCCATAAGCAAATGAAAAGATGCTCCACATCAGTAATCATCAGAGAAATGCAAATCACAATCACAAGGGGTTACAGCCTCCTGCCCATTAAGATGGCTCAGGAAGTGGTGGTAGTGAGGGTAGTGAGGGTGCAGGGAACTCGCATGCGCTGCCGGTGGGAACGTAACCTGGCGCAGCCACCGGGAGGAAAGGTAGGGTGGTTCCTCAAAAAATTAAGAATAGACCTACCATATGATCCAGCAATCCTACTTTTTTTTTTTTTAAGATTTTATTTATTTCACAGAGACACAGCGAGAGCGGGAACACAAGCAGGGGGAGTGGGAGAGGGAGAAGCAGGCTTCCCGCTGAGCAGGGAGCCTGGATACGGGGCTTGATCCCAGCACCCTGGGATCATGACCTGAGCCGAAGGCAGACGCTTAACCGACTGAGCCACCCTGGCACCCCAGGGAGTTGCTGGTTAATGGGTATAGTTTCAGTTTTGCCGGATGAAAAATCTGTTTCACAATGATGTAAATATACTTAACACTAGGAACTGCGCACTTAAAAATGGTTATGATGGTACGTTTTATGTTGTTTTTTTACCACAATAAAAAAAAAATGGGGAAAAAAAAGTCATCAAGTATCTCCCCTCTCCCCACCGCGCTTTACTAAATGAATAAAATGAAGCCCAGAGAAGGGACCCGAATCATCCACAGTCACAAAGCTCACGGAGGCAGAATAAGGACCAGAACCCAGGACTCTGACACCAGCTGTGAGGTCCCTGCTGTTCCATTGTGCCCTCCGTGCGAGGTGCTGAGGTAGTGGAAAGATGACATACTTGATTTATCAGTAGTGACAGTGACATTCCACTGAACCTGAAAAGGATAAAGATTCTACTCGGTGCATATAAATGCTCATGTGCCTGTGCCCTTTCTCCAAATCTCATCACAATTATTCAAACCAGCAGGTCTGAGACGCCACACTGGAAATCTTAAGATATTCACAGCTTCTCTCACCAGTCTGCGGCAGACCCAAAAGCCGATGAGAGCAGCTTTTCGGTTCCTGGGCTGTCCCCCTGTAATTTAGAAGTCCAGACAGTTACTCTGGAAAACAGGAAGAAAAGCTCAGGGGCCCACTTAAAAACAAGCTCAGTGTGGGGTCTCCAATGTCGTGGAGGGAAGCTACTAGTTAGAACGTGCTACTTTGAAATGGGGTCACTCACTCCTGTCTGGACTCAGAGAGGAAGTCTTTTGCCCATTTAGGAGTTTTCCTTTAGCTCTTTATCCCAAATTCCATAAAGGAGACAACAGGAAAAGCTGGTTCCAGCTCCAGAAGCAGAGATGAAAACCAGAGCTTTCTCTCTCTCTCTCTCTTTTTTTTTAAGGGTGATGTCAATAGGTTGCCTTCTATTTAATATCAGAAATTTCTCTTGTTTCCATGGAAACAATGAGTATGGCTGAGAATCTCCATAGGGCGTGGCTTGGTGATTCCCGAAATCTCTGAAGGTTTAAAAGCGATCGGAGCTGGAGGCAAAGACTTCCCTCCCCTTTGCTCCTCTGGTCTCCTTGACACACAAACATCTCATACATACAACACCCCTCTGAGCTCTGAAGGTGTTAGGAAAATCCTTCTTGCATCAGTATATCCCGTGATGAAGAACTAAATAAAACATTTTGGCAAGGACATCTCTAAAGATCTTTCCACTGCAGAAATATTTTCGTTTTGTTTTGTTTTTTTTTGTTTTCAGCAACCTACCAGAGGCTGAACCAGGATGCCTATAAAAAGCCTTCTGTGTTCCCCTAAGCCCTCTTAATGAATTGTCGGGGAGGATGGAATAAGATGGGGGTCCGAGAGCCGGAGCCCATGCCAGATGCCGGGGCTGCCAGCCTGGCTCGGCGCACTGGTGGTGGCGCTGAACGGCCCGCTCCCCCGCTCCTTGAATTGCTGTGGTCTCTGCCCGTGCTCCTTAAGGCAGTTGGCTGCGCTCCTGGCTTGTCTCGCCTGTGTCTGCTAGTTATCGAACAAAGGGTGGAATTACTCCCATGCCCAGCTTCCCAGATGCTCACAAGCACGGAGCCAAGGATCAGCTGAGAGAGAAGGGAGAACTGAGCTGAGAAGCACCAATGACAAGACTCAGTCACGGCTGAGCAGTGATGGTTCCTGCCACAGGACACACCTGTTGTGTAACAGCCAATGAGCCATTCAGGAAGCATCATGTGCCTCCCATTTAGAGCTGACCCTGGGCAGCAAGGACTTTCTTGAGATGGCACCAAGCCTGAAAGCGGGGAGAAGAGCCCCAGGGCCCTGGGTCCTCTGCAGCACCTCCCCCTGTTGCTCAGACAGAAGTCAGGAGGCAGGCAGGCTTTGCTGCCTCTAGGTGTCCCCCCTCCTCCCCTCCTTTCCTCCACTACATGTATTTTCCCCCAAATCCAAGGACAGTCTTCACAGACTGAAATTCCAGAGGAACTGGCCTCCTGGTCAGACCTTCCTCCCGAAGTGAAGGCTGGTGTAGTGCTTTCTCTAAGCTGAATGATGTCCCACTCTTGGTTCATGGCTAGCTTTTGCAAACCAAAAGGACCCGCAGAGTCTGTGTGCACACAGCCCCTGGAAACAGAAATACAAATCTCTTACAACCACCCAGATGCCCAGGGGCCGTTAGATTATGGAGATGACTCTAGCCTCTAGCCGTTCTGCCTTCAGGAGCTAATTCCAGAAAATTTAAAAGACAATTCCTAACCACCATGTCCCAGGAAACCAGGATACACTATCCAAAGAAGGCTATCAAAATATGGACCCCAGAGAGCAACCAGATCTCAGGCTTAAGGAGCATAGGGGCATTAGAGGAAGGAAAGGACCAAGATTATTCCAAGTTAGCACAGAAAAAGCCAAAACTATTGACTGGGGGAATGGGAGAGGCAGAAAATGGATAGATGTTTTGACGGATACAGGGAGGAAATATGTGTTTAAGGGCTAGAGAGAGAACATACACAACACTGAGTGAGGGTATTGAATTTTTTTCCTGACTGCTCCTTTGGAAGGCAGGGAAAGGAATTGCATCCATAAATACATCATCCTCTACAAAGATGAGGTTGAAAGAAACAAACCTGGTCACTGCATCAAGACATTTCTTTTTCATAAAGCTGTATAATGGCTCGTGTAAGTAAGGAGAAGCTGCGTAGCATTACAATCAGTACTGACTTGGGTATCTTCTCCTCTGTGCAGTATTTCTGAACCAAATCTGGGAGTCAGGGACATGGGGAGGGGAGGCAACTGCCACTTACAGAGCATCCATTCTTCTCTAGGTACTGGGCTGGGGGCTCTATATTCAGGACCTTTGAACTCCAGTCCCTTATAAGTAGCCATCTCCCCAACATCCCCACGTGGATGGCTAAAAGCATCTCAAACTCATCCCAAACTGAGTTTCGGATCTTCCCCCAAACTCCTATTCCACCCACAGTCTTTCCCAATCCAGCTGACCGCAGCTCCATTCCTCCAGATGCCAAGCCCAAAGCCTTGGAGTCATACTTAACACTTCTATTGTTCTCTTACTCCACTCCCAACCTGTTAAGAAATTCTCTTGGCTCTACCTTCAAAATGTAATCCGGAATATCTCTCCTTTACCCCACCTCTACTGCCACCAGCCTGGTGCAGGCCCCTTCATGTCTCGCTCAGATTCGTGCAATAGTCTCCTTGCTTCTACCCCCGCCCCTTTACAATCTATTTTCATTATAAAAGGCAGACTTTTTTTTTTTAATATGTGAATCAAGTCATGTCGCCCCACTGCTCAAAATCGGCCAAAAGCTTCCTAATCTACTTGGAGTAGAGTAGAGCCAAGGTGAGGGCAAGTATACTGCTCCTACAATGGGCCTAGAATAAGGGTGTGAAGTATAATATCACAAGGAATGAGGAAATGGGACCAAGAATTCAATCTACCACCCAGGATTATATTAGGTAGAACATTACAATATTGCCATCTTTTAAGTACAAAATGGTCGAATACTGACCATCCCATATGGCTCAATATAATTCCAGCAGCAGAACTAGGAGTTAAACAAGGTTTTTTGTCCAAAGCCACTAGAACTCCCTGGAAAGCCCCACAAACAGGTAACACACCACAACATGCAGATTTGTTAAGCACATAGGAAATGAAAACCATGGGGCGCCTGGATGGCTCAGTTGGTTAAGCGTCTGCCTTTGGCTCGGGTCATGATCTCAGGGTTCTGGGATTGAGCCCCGCATCAGGCTATCTGCTCAGCAGGGAGCTTGCTTCTCCCTATCCCTCTGTGCTTTCTCTCTCTCTCAAATAAGCAAATAAATCTTTAAAAAAAAAAAAAAAAGGAAAACCATTTGTGATTGGCTCTGAAATAGCAGTGTGGTTCCCCTTAAGTAGAGTCATGCTCCATTGGAATCAAGCCACTCAATAGAGTTTAAGAATTATGTGAAAATAAACCTTCAAATCTGAGTCCCATTAATATTTTTCCCTGGAGAGTCAGAGGTGTGGTGCTCTCACAAGATGACTACTTTAAGTAGTGTTAATTACATTTGAGACCTTGTTATAATTGTCCCTGTGGAGTAAACGTCTCCTGCAGAATCACACCAACAGTACATCTTAATAAAAATTTCCTAGTTTGTTATCCTCTCTTCCCCTTTTCACCCACTACACATATCTACCCATGAACCTGCTTTCTTGGCGTCTGCCTTTGTTCACCCACATCTCCTCGGAATATGTGTCACCTAACTGACTAATCATCTTTCCCACCCCACGCCCATCCTAATGCAGGCTGGCTTAGTCGTCCTGCTCTGCTTCCCCATAACACTCTGTACATACATACCTGTAACACAGGACTCAACGTGCTGTTACAAAAACATGTAAGCATACATCTCTTTCCACCTTGGATTGTGAGCTCGTTGAGTGAAGGGACTGTTTTATTTATATTTGCATCTCTAATACCCAGCACCATGCTTGGCAAATAGTAGGGGCTAAGAAATATTTAACAAAGGAAAGGGAGAGTATTAGAGTAGGCTAAACTCAAGTCCAGTAACAAAACCCAGTTTATGCAAAGACTCATGCAGTCTGCAGCAGATGTGCGTGGGTGGGTAGCCCTCCTCCAGAAGGTAACTCAGAGATCCAGCCTTCTTCCAACTTGCGACATCTCCATCTCCAGCATGTGGTCTCTAAGGGCCTTGCAAACAGGAAACGGGGCATGGGAAAGGCACGGGAGATACTATCGTGGCCCAAAGTGACACCGATGACTTCTGCCCCCATTCCATTGGCCAAAACTAGTGACATGGCACCACTTAGTCACAAGGAGGGGCTGGTCAGGCAAGAACTCACACAATGGGAAGAGAGCACAGCCTTTTTGGTATTCAGCTAGCTGTCTCTGCCACAGGGAGAAGGAAAGAAGGGAGGGAGGGAGAAAGGAAGGAAGAAATTACTCAGTGCCTAAATACATAAGCACTACCTTTCAAGCCCTGTTGAGGATTCTGTTCAAATTTCCTGCCAATTGGATCCTTAAAACCAGATGTAGAAGGCAGTTGAACAATAAGCTCAGACAGAACACACTAAAAATGAAAAATCAAACTAAGAATAAACCCATGGCTGTTTCATGCTTAAGCATAGTTAACAGGACAGCAAGTTTCAGGAGTAGAGGACAAGGGTGTGTGTATGTCTGTGTGAGTTCTGTGTCTCAACTTGGGAGAGGGAAGGAGAACAGAATGTTGGGAGGCTTATGGGGTCCATGGAGAAGCATTACCAAGGGATTGTACCTACTCTGAAAAAGACTTAGTCTTCAGTGTGGAAAGTAAACCAAGGAATTCGGAGGACATGAACAGGTAATGAATGAGAGAATCATACTCATCAGGATTTGGGAATGGGTGATGAGGAGGAGGCTGCTACCAATGGGTAAAGCAACTATTTTCCAGGAGGCTGTAGGTAAGAGAAGGTCTGGTGTCAAGCAGGGGTAAGAACATCTGTGGTGGAGACCTATAGCTGTTCACCACAATCCATTTCCTCTTCTTCCTGACATGCAGCCTCCCTTGCAGCTTGGTATGACCGTGGCAATGGAATACAGAAATGACCCGTCAGACCTGGCCTATAAAATCCTCCCATGTGCACTCCTCCATGCCTTTTTGTCTTCTTCCGGCTGGATGCAAATGGCAATGACGTTTTGGTGAAGCTACCGATGTTGTCATCATCCTGGAATACCTTCACTGATACAGTCTAGAGGTGGAATCTTTGTCTGCTGGCGTGGCTACGCAAGGATGGCCAGCAGACATGTTCCTTGCTATGTAGGAAAGCCTATGCCATCTGCAGTAGGAGAGAATGAGACCAACACACAAGGAGTAGAGATAGACAGAAGGGGGAGAGAAAGTCCCAGCTGGTTTGAGTTTCTTTCCAGTTTTTGAAAGAGTGACTCCTAAAGCTTTCCTTTGAGCTGCTCTGGTAACTTTCCCAACTACAGGAATCAATTAACTTCCTTTTCCTTTCTCTCTTTATGTCTGCATTCACAGAGAAAAATCAAGAGAAGCCTACTCCCAACTCTGCGCCCTCCACCACCCATACGAGACAATGGTGAAGGCCCCATAGTTGAATGTGGGGTACACCGTAGTGTTCTGTCATCACTCTTAAATTGAGTTTCCTCCACAGGTCTATTGGCCTGCTTCAGAACAAAACAGTGAGAATGTTCCAGTGTGCTCTCAGGAGAAGCCGCCCCTCTGCTCCCCCTGGGTCAGACTAAGGTGGAATGAACTGTCAGTAAAGGTCATGAGTGCACAGTTCATCCATTAGTACTTTTTATTGGGATACTTTTACTACATCTTCTGTGCACATAAAATCTCTACTGAGAAACATTTCAAGGCTGAAAGATTGGCCTTATTTGCCGCTCACGTCACACCAATTCAACCAAATACCAACTCTGGTACATGATGACATATACCATCTCATTTAATGTTCGAAACTGCCCTGTAAGGAAGGTGTCATTATTTTGTACTGTGGTAAAATATACATAATGTAAAATTTACTGTGTTAATGCTTTTTAAGTGTACAGTTCAGTGACATTAGTATCTTCATATTGTTGTGCGACCATCACCACCACTCATCACCATCATCCCAAACTGAAGCTCTGTACCCAATAAACATAACACCCGGAACACCTGAGTGGCTCAGTCAGTTAAATGTCTGACTCTTGATTTTGGCTCAGGTCATGATCTCAAGGTCGTGAGATCGAGCCCCACAATAGGCTCCATGCTGAGTGAGCAGTCTGCTTGAGATTCTCTCTCTGTCTCCTTCTGCCCCTCCCCCAAACCCCTGCTCATGCGCACTTGCATGCTCTCTCAAAAAAAAAAAACAAAAAACCCAAAACCCCCAAACCCCAAAACTAAACAAAAACAAACAAATAAAAAAAAAACAATTAACTCCCCATTTCCATCTTCCCCCACTCCTGGGTGCTGGCAACCACCATCCTACTTTCTGTCTCTATGAATTTGCCTATTCTAGGTACCTCACGGAATAGAATCACACAGCATTTGTGTTGCTTCCCCCTTTGACTATCATAAGTAATGCTGCTATAAACGCTGGTGTACACGTAGGTGCTTGAGTCCCCGCTTTCAATTCCTTGGAGTATATCCTGAGAAATGGAATTGCTGGATCACATGGTAATTTTATTTTAAAATTTTTTAAGAAATCACTGTCTTCCATAGCAGCTATACCATTTTACACTCCTACAGCAATGTACAAGGGTTCCAATTTCTTCCCCATCCTCGGAAGATATTATTTTTTTATCTCCATATTACAGTCAAGGAAACAGACCTGGCGAAGTGGTAACTTTCTCACAATTACACATCTACTAAGTAGTAGATCCCACATGAGAAGCTGAGATTCTTCAAGTCCATTATGCTTCCCCGGCCGCACAGCTGCCTCAGACACAGAACAGCAAATAGAGAAGTCCACTGAAACCTAAAGCAAGCAGACCCATCTCTGGAAAAGGATTTGTTTCTAGGAGTTACCACCTCAGCTGTTCTTTTAATAACGACACCTCCATGTACTGCAGCTGAGACTTCCTGGAATAGAAGTGTGTGTGCTTCATTGATAAAAACCAATCCTATTAACTTAGCAAATTTCCATTCCTTCACTCAGCTGCTGTACACTCATTCATTCAATGAGTATTTGTTGGGTCCATATTCGGTGCCAAGTATGTTTTTAAGGGGTGTGAACAGCTGTGTCAAGTTTCTTGCTCTCATGGAACTCAAATTCTAGAGAAGGAGACAGGCAGTGTGCAGAAAAAAGATATAATCTGGACCATTTCAGGGTTGTAAGTGTACTAAAGGCCATCAGCAGGGTGACGGGATAGAGTAACCACGGACAGGGGAGGTGACTTTGGATAGCATGGGGCCTCTCTGGAAAAGATGACATGTAAGCTGAAACCTAAATTTGAGAAGGTACCAGCCATGTGAAATCTGGTGTAAAACATGTGGGCATGTGGAGTAGCAAATGCAAAGGCCCTGAGGTTAAAAAAAAAAAAAAAAATGGCATGTTCTAAGAAAATCAGAATGTTAGTCTGGTGGACCATGGAGACAGAGCTTGGAGAGTAGAGGAAAATGTAGTCAGATACCAGGTCTCCTGGTATAGGAGACCAGCACCAGATCAGATGGGTCTTATAATAATGAGAGCTCATGTTTATTGAGCACTAACTATATTTCAGATACTATTCAAGCAATTTATGTGTATTAGTCATTTATGATCACAACAATCCCATAACTAAATACTATTATTAGCCTCACTTTGCAGATGAGGAAACTGGCCCAGAGAGGTTATGCAACTTTCCCAAGAAGATCCAGCTTGGGAAAGAAGCCAGAGATAGAGCTTAGATTTAAAACCAGGCAACCTTGTTCTAGTGTCTGAGGTCATAACCACTCTGCTATATGGCCATCCTGTGATCAGTGTTTGGATGTTATTCTAAGAACAAGATATAATTGAAGGGCTATAAGCAGAGGGGTGTCAGGACCAGTTTTATATTTTGAGGTGATCATACTGGTGACTGCATGGAGCAAAATGGGAGGCAAAGAGACAAGTTGGAGGGTGTTATGAAGGTCTAGGTAAGAGATAATGATGGCGTGATGGTGTGGATGAAGGAGGCAGTGATGAGGAGGGACAAAAATAGACATCTTTGGAAGACCTTTTCAAAGTAGAGCTGTAGGGGCTTGGTAATGATTTGGATGTAGAGGTGAAGGGAGGGGAGAAATTCAGGCTCACTTCCAGGTTTCTGACTTGAGCAACCTGCATGGAGATGTTTACTGAGTTGGGGAAGAAGAGGGTGTAGAGAGGATATGTATTTGGTATTTGAATGTCTAGCATTCATTTCTCTAACAATGCCCCCATTTCTTGTTAGGAAACACCTCTGTCTTATGGGTGAGAGTCAAGCCAAGAGGTAGTGTAATTAGATATTCCATCCCTAGAATCTGAATCTTGAGCAGAAGAACAAAATTCAGTTCCTCCACGGGCAGCCTCCTACCAAAGTTTTCCTCTGGAATGTAGTTGTTGTGCTTCCTACTTCTCAAGTACAGGACTCCAGCCTTCCATCAATTCTTTGGGTCCCAAAGCCTTCCAGTACATTCTCTCTGCCTAAGTTAGCCAGTGCCAGTTCTTGTTGCTTGTAACCAAAGCAAGTACAGGGTGGAGATAGGGTGGGGGCAGAGTGCTCTGAACTACACTTTGGACAGGTCAAATTTGAGAGGTTTGTGAGATACGTCAAGGAGGCTGTTGCATATATGCACCTGGAGTTGAGGATTGAGGTCTGGGATGGGGAAAAACAAATTTGGGCATTATCAACATGTAGATGGCACAATGTCCCATGTCTTTTACTAAAAGCATCCTGGTTTTCTTTTGGGGAATTATTTCTCCTTCTTGGCTAGTAATCTTGATGTGGCTATTAATCAAAGAGGATGACCTCTTCTGGCTAAGTAGCAAGCAGGGATCTCAGGCCTGGACAGTCAGCATATGCCATCCACATGACCACAGTGATTGTTAAGAGATGCTCAAATGAAATAGGGCAATTCAGTAAGAATTAGCTAAAGAAATTTCGATGGAACAATCAGGAGCAAAGAGTTCTCTTTCTGGCATGATTGCTAAGCTGGTACAATGCAAACTTAGAGCTACCAGGACTTTTTTTTTTTTTTTTACACCACCTTGGGGCCATAGCCTGATAAGAATGAGGTCAAGACAGCAGGAAACAGAGTCAAGTGACAAGGGAGAGAGGCAACATGCTGACGCAGCACTGATGCCCCTTTACTCTGTCACTCCTGAAAATAACTTCACAATCATGTGAATTGATAAATTCTCATTTTGTTTCAGATAGTTCTGTTGAGTTTCTGTTACTCACAGGCACATGATTTCTAACAACAAATGGCATTTAAAGCCCTGTACCTGGATGAGATTACACAGGAGGAGAGCACAGATAGCAAGGAGGGCTGACCTTCAAGACATTGTAATATTAAAGATCAAATAGAAGAAGGGGAGCCAACATTTTGGTTAGATTATCTCTTGTCCTTGTTGACAAAAGGGACCAGAAAGGTAATGTAATTCATCATATTGCACAAAGAAAATCAGTTGGTAGAAATTGATTATTTTTTTAACTGGGTGATAGGTACATAGGGGGCCTTATAGTTGAAAATTCCCAAATTAAAAAATTCATTTATGATTTGGTATTGCTACATCATTCCTGCATCCAAAGGACAGCATCTCTTTGCTGGAGAGCTCTGTTGCAGCTGAGTCATGCCATCGAAGATAGCTATGGTTACCTGCCTTTTCTTGGCACCCAACTTTCTGAGATATGGAAATTCAGGGGGTTTGGCCGGGAAAAGACAGGCACGTGTGGTCTTTTTGTAAATATGCATGAGTTCTCTGTGGTTTTACTGGTTGAGGACAGGGAGGATCTTGGACTCGGGCTCTGTTGGCCCCTGAATTCACTTTGGCTGAGACAGATTGGTGTCTGCCAACCCAGCTCCCCTGTTCCTAACAGTAGCCAGACCGGCATCTTTGTCTCCAAAGGGGACTGTCCCAGTTCCTATGTCAACAGCAGGCTCTGCACCCAACTGATAATTTAAGCAAACTGAACAGGGTTCCAAGTGGTGGGATGATGCATTCCACCCAAGAGGGAGCTGAGACAACCACATGGAGGTTCTGGAGTGGGACGCCAGTCTCAAGGAAGGGAGCAGAGAAATCATAGACATTCATGAATGGCAGGGACTGAAGAACTAGCCAACTAAGAGTCTGCAGTGAGGGAGAAAAGTCTGCCCTTTTAATGAGACAGGGAAGATACAGGGAAGCTCATCCTTTCGTAACACAGGAGAGAGAATGTGAATTTCAAGTCATCTTACTTGATGTGGAGAGACTCCATCCAGTTGTCCCATGACTTAAATACCTATCATTGACTCTGCAAATACAAGACCCACTGATACACAGCCCAGTGAAGCACCTAAGTGCTCAGGCTCTGAAGCCTGACTGCTTGTGTTCATATCCTGGGTTCACCATTTGCTTCCTTAATGATTCGGTATCTCAGTTTCCTCACCTATAAAGTGAGGATGACAATTTGAACCTGGAAAACATTATGGTAAGTGAAAAAGCCCAGACACAAAAGGACCGGTAATGTGTGCTTCCACTGAATATGAGGTAGCTAGAATAAGCAAATCCACAGAGACAGAAAGTAGAATGGGGCTTAGCAGGGGCTAGAAGGGACAGAGAATAGGGAGTTAGTGCTTAATGGGTAGAGAGGTTTTGTTTGGGATGATGAAAAAGTTCTGGAGATGGTTAGTGGTGACGGTAGCACAACACTGTGAATGTTCTTAATGTCACTGAATTGTACACTTAAAAATAGTTAAAATGAAGAAAGTGGTAACTATGGGAGGTGGTGGATATGCTAGCTCGATTGTAGTGATTATTTCACAATGTATACGTATACCCAAATATCAAGTTGTAACCTTAAATATATACAATCTTTGTCAATTATGCCCCCAGAAAGCTGAAAAATGGTTAAAATGGTAATTTTTATGATATGTATATTTTACTATAATTTTTTAAAAAATAACATTGCTGCTGCAAACATAACATTGAGCGAAGAAGTCACACAAGAGAAACAGTGCTGTACCGTGTCAATACATAAAATTCAAAAACAGGCAAACATCCTCATCAGTGGAACGTGGTCATCACTGAGGGTGGTGGAGCCTGGAAAGGGACTTCTGGGTGGGGGCTGGTCATGTTTTCTCTCTTTTTCTGGGGATTGGTGACCTGAGTGGTTGCCTTTGTGAGAATGATTGAGCTGTCCCTCATGTCTGTGCTTTTCTGCATGTATGCTAGACTTCAATAAAAAGGAACCCCCCCTCAAAATGAGGGTGACAATAATGTTACCTCAGAGGGCTATTTTGGTATTCAATAGGTGAAAGCCGATAATGCACCCAGAATAGTGCCTGGCATGTTGGGGATCCCTCCATTTTTAGCGGCCGTATATAAAACCAAAAATGCTTCTACCTCTAGAAAGCTTTCTTGATGTCCCCCTGCATTTGAGATGCCAACTATTCCCTCCTTGTCCACACCTCCTAGGCTTCAAGATACTTTGCATTTGCTCCTCCAGATCCCCACCACACCCCTGCTCTCTGCTTCTGGGTCCTGACCCCCAGCGACGTGCTCCCCCTTGCCCTCTGGCTTCCCTCAAGGCGTGTTGGGCTAGAGGGGCAGGAAATTGGAGGAAAGAGAGTGATGTCAATGTATTTGTTCCCTTGGTGCCCTCCCTCCCGAGGGCCATGTCCCTCGACCAAAGGGCTCAATCTCACGACCCTGAGATCATGACCAGAGCTGAAATCAAGAGTCGGATGCTTAACTGACTGAGCCACCAGGCACCCCAAAGACAGCAATCTTTTAAAAATGAGCTATTGTTACATTATTGTTTATATTATTTTTGATTGTCATTTTAATTTTACACATAATAATGTTGATGATAAAACAGGGCCGTAATAAACTTTACCAGCTATAATGGGTTGAACTGGGGTCCCCAAACAATATGTCCACTTAGAACCTCAGAATGTGACCTTATTTGGAAAATGGGCTTTTGCAGGTATGATAAAGATAAGGGTCCCTAGATGAGATCATTCTGGATTTGGGTGGGCCTTACATCTAATGACAAGTGTCCTTATAAGAGACAGAAAAGAAGACAGAGACCCAGAAGGAAAGCTGCATGAAAAAGAAGGCAGAGATTGGGGTTATGAAGCCCCAGACAAGGAATGCCAAGGGTTACCAGGAGGCAGCATAAGCTAGAAGACAGGCATGGAGCAGACTCTCCCTTAGACTCTCCAGGGGGAGCCTGGCCCTGCCAACACCTTGACTTTGGACTTGTGGCCATCAGAACTGTGAGAGAATACATGTCTGTTGCTTGAAGCCATCAACCTTGTGGTAATTCATTATGGCAACCCTAGGAAACAACAGACCAGCTGAATAACTTGCCAAAAGTTTAAGTCACACCAATTATAAGTCTGGCTCCCTTGGCTCTTGTTGACTTACATCCCTCATTTAGAGAATGTTGGTGGGTCACCATTGCAATGTCTATGGCTAATTAAATGCATAAGGTCCCACAGCAACTACCTTTCACAGGACTAGAGACTAGACCATTGCTTGAATTTTTTTTTAATCTTAGAAAGTCAAATAGGTCCAGAGGTAAAACTGAAAAAACTGGACTTTTATTTCAACTGAAAGGCAGAGTAGCAGAGAATCAGGAACAAGGGATGGGGTCAAATAGTCCCAGATAGGAACCCTTTAACTAAGTGGATAAACGAGGACAAATTACTGAAACTCTCTAGGCTTCTCTTGTTCATTTATAAAGTAAGAATTACTGAACTCCCTGAAATATTATCAGCTAATTGAATGTAGGAGACATAGCCTTGACAAAGTCTTAGCATTTCAGGAAAGGGAGGTCAGAAGAGGATATTTATAGGGTTTGGGGGTCTGGGTTCAAGTGACTTCAAGTGAGTCTTTTCAAGGAAGGAATTGCCCAGAATTGGGCTAAAATCCTGACATTATAGGTTAGGATTGGTGAATACAGCGGGGTGAGGGTCTTAAAGCAAGTCTTGAAGGGTAAATGTGCTTTGAAGAGAACAAGAAATTTGCTCAGGGTGAACAGACTGTTATCTCAGATAAGTTATCTGTAGGAATTTCCTGAAGCAAACAGAGAACTTATTTATTGGTTTATACTCTTATCTTTCCCAGGCAAAGTTATCATGGAACAAATAACGAAGTCATATTGACACAGGGGGTCTCAGTCCTAAGTCCAAACAGCTCTGTCATGTTGATGGCCATTGTCACAATGCTCAAGGCAATGATATCCACTCTGGTGGGCTGCGGTAAGGAGTAAATGAGATCATGGGGCTACCGTGCCCGCCACATCACAAGAACTAAATAAGCAATAACCTATTACTGTTATTATTATTTATTATTATTACCCACTTTTATTTACTTGGAAAGAGAAGACAAATGTAGCTGGAAAGGTTTAACAGCCCTCAAGTCGTTTATTGCCTTTTATAAGAAGCAAAAAAAATGGCTTTTAGTTTTCTTATAATTCAGGAACTACCACAAAGCTGCTGAATTTGTTGACAGAATTTGCATTTATGGAAATAAAGGGACAAAAAGGAATAAAAAGTGAGGGTGCCTTTTCTGTGTCATAATTCTAGCTGGCTTTATATCTGCATCCCCCCAAGGACTCTAGAGTAATCAGCTCTTCACAAGAGCTTACTCTTGCACATGCAGAGGGGTGTCCTAGATGGTGCAGTACATGGGAGTGCAATGCTTTATGAGACTCGGGGGTCTCTGCTCACTCACTATGCATAATGTCAGTTGATGATTAAAATTTGCTCACAAGGAGAAACTACACCTCTTCTGCCTCTGAACATACAAAGCCCAGAGGAATCCCTGAGTGTTGGTACTGGCTATAGAATCTAGAGACCGCATCTGAGTCTCATCCTCAGGAACAGAAGATAACATGGCCAGATGCCTGTCTGACCCCAAAGACAGTGCTCACTAGTGCTCCCTCTGCTCCCTCCACTGAACCCTGGAGTAGTGTTCTAAAGACAGGTGGGGACCACTCTGGTTCAGACTGATAACAGAAATGCTGATGTGAATGAGCAAAAATGCAATGCATAGACTGTGTTTTTAAAAAATAAAATGGCAGGGGCACGTAGGTGGCACAGTCAGTTGAGTGGCTGACTCTTGGTTTTGGCTCAGGTGGTGGCCTCAGGGTCATGAGATACAGCCCTGCAATGAGCCCCTCATCAGGCTCCCTGCTGAGCATGAAGTCTGCTTGAGATTCTTCCCCCTCCTTCTGCCTTCCCCTCTGCTCCTCCCCTGCTCATGCACGTGTGCTCTCTGTCTCCCTCCTGCTCTAAAAGAAACATAATGATAATAATAAAAATGAAATGGCATATAATTTCCAAACCTGCTGTGGATTTAGGAACGAAGTAGTAGATGTACTTAGCTACTGACTAGATAAAATGATATATAATTAACATTTTTTATATTCTTAATCAGTCTGAACATTTGCCCTATACTGCTTTTGCATTATTAATTTACTCAATTTGTTAAAAGGGTTTCCTAAGCTGTGACTTCATTTCAGTTTTGAATTCCAAATATTGGTATATTCTGGCTTAATAATTGAGTGCCTACAGGTCAGGTTCCAGGGCCTTACTACTTAGATCTGCATCCCAGCCTACCACTTTCTGGCTGTGTATAAAAATATAAAGCACTAAATAAGTATAAGGTAATATCATTAACTAAATTCTATTTAGTCTAATTTTTATGCTAAATCGTATTGTTTTCTGGGCCCCTGGGTGGCTCAGTTGGTTAAGCGATCGACTCTTGATTTTGGCTCAGGTCATGATCAATCTCAGGGTCATGATCTCAGGGTTTTGAATCCAGCCCTGCATTGGGCTTTGTGCTCAGCTTGGAGTCTGCTTGGCCCTCTCCTTCTGCTCCCCCTCCCCTCTCTCTCAAATAAATAAGTAAATAAATAAATCTTATTGTTTTCCTACAGTCTTTTACAAGTGTCTGTGCTCCTGCAGGTAGAATTCTGTGAGTTGGAACCAGACTATAAAGACGTACTTGTTGGCATTCAGACCATCTACTATAGACAATATCTTCCCTTAGTTAAGGTAACAGCTATAAATTTTCAATTTGCCCCTGAGTCATGATTCAAGCATGACTCTATGAGTCAAGAAGTTAAAAATTATCTATTTCCCCTTCTTTGTGCAAATATCTCTGATGTAACCTAAGAAAAAACTTGCCTCTGTCTGGGGGTTTCTTGATATTTTAAGGGGGCTGTTTTAAGTGAAGAGGATGAAGGGAGATTATCTTCATAAAGAAAGAGCATGTGCATATAGCCCCTGAATACACACACACACATACACACACACACACACACACAACACAACACAAACTCTATGCTCCAACCAGAAAAGCACTTTCCTGCTAGCAGGTCCTTATTCACGCAGTCCCCTCCACCTGCAGTTCCTCTTCCTCCCACTTCTGCCTGTCTAGTCATACCTAGAATTCAGGGCTTTGTTAAAATCTCAGATTTTCAATGAGATGTATTGAGTGTTCTTTGCTCTATCAATAATCTTTCAGATAGATCCTCCCCTTCCAAAGATGATAAAACTGACAGATTAAATGATTTGTTCAGGTCACCTTTGTGGAATTTGCAGAAAAGTTTAACACGCATCCTTTTCCCCCTGTGCCCCAGGCATATCTTCTCAAATCACTGTAGTCTGAACCAATTGACATCCCCCTCACCAGTCCAGTTCCCTGTCAACGCATACATATCACACGTTGCCATGCATTACAGAGTTCCTTGTGAATAGAGGCCTCCTTCCCCAGAGAATAGCTCCCATAGAACCGTGACCATTCTATCCTCCAAATCCCTCATAGCTTTTAGCGTCGTGTATGCATCCAGCTACAGTAAAGTTTTTTATTTGTTGAATCAGAACGGAATATCCCAAGGATATTTCCTACTACCTTCCCATGAATGAACTCAGTTTTGTATGATTCCACTTTGATTCTCCCCTAAGGAAGATCTTCTGGAAGTATCAAAACCACCATAGGGTAGATGCAAGAGATGGTGAAGATCCAAGGCCTACCGCTGCCTTCTGCTGGCTCTGCGATCATCAAATGCAAAGCTCTCCTTGGAAAGAACAAGGAATAATGGGCAATCCCTTCCAGACAGCTTTTGGGAATGAACTGTCCTTGACGTACCCCGAGTTAACTGTGGTCTGAAGGCCCAAGGCCATTTGCAGCAGGATTTTAATAACTATCATTACTTCTGCCATTACCACCACCCAATAAAAACCATCACTGACTTGATGGAATTATCTTCGGTTGAGCAGTGCCACCGAACTCCAGCGTGTGACAGAGCATATGGTCTTTGACAACAGCATTATTTATCAAAGGAGGATAAAAATCACAGTGGCGCCCTGCTTTTCACAGGAGGTAATGTCTTGGGGACAAGACAGCTTCAACTCAGCTTGGGTTTTCAAAGACACGGCCCCCGTTTTCCCACAAAGCACTTCATAAAAGTGAAGATGGAACACATGCTGAATGGGATTTTCAGAATAATGAAAACCCTACAATTAGGAAGCAGTAGTTAAAATTATATTACCCCATAAGAGCAAAGCTTAGTAACAAGTTAATGCAATTACTAATTCAGCTTTTCTAGAGATAGAAGCAAACAGGGCAATTAAATCCTTAGTCTTTATTTTTTCAGGGGCTTAATGAAAGGGAAATAAATGAGCTGGATCCCCTTCTTCTTACCTCTGTCTCTGCTGTGCCATCAGGGGATAGGTTTCCCACCTCCTCTCTCCAATCCTGTCTGAAAAATAAAACAGGCCACCGCTGTGAAATGGATTATGCCCCACAACTTTGTACCTGGACTAGAAGCCCTCAGTTTTGACAAAGATTGCCAAGAATTTTGCATCACTAGCGGCTTCCTATTCCCTCATTAGCCTGCTTATTCTACTTAACAAAAGATTCTCTGTATGTTGATTTGCATGTGAATGTCCACACACCCTGCATGCTTTGATTCTGTCCTATCCCCGTACATGGTAGTAATCTAACTCGCCGTCTTTACCTTTTGTAACCCTTCTCCCACACAAACCCGATTCACTCCAGACAAACGATGGACCCACAATCTCCGAAACACAGTTGTCACTTTCTGATGACCTTTATGCATACCATTCTTTATTGCAGAGCCATTTCGGAGAAGGTACCAGATGAAGGTGATTTCTCCTAGCTGCATGCTACATTGGAGGAGCACACTGTCTGATAGAGTGACTGGCAGCTCACTGCCACAAAGAGGACAGATGAGACAGGGGCTCAATTCTTTGATGCTAAGAAAAAAGCCCCCAAACTCACCTATCTATATGTAATTATAGCCTTTAGTATCCAGTAGTACCAAGCCAAAACAGTCCCTGTTTGGACATGCATCATTGTAAATGAACAGCCAAATTTAGTAAATGGTTGGCCAATTCTGAACACAGAATAGTGACTTCTGGGTGATCATTTTTTTTTTTTTAAGATTTTTATTTATTTATTGAGAGAGAGAGAATGACAGAGAGAGAGCATGAGAGGGTGGAGGGTCAGAGGGAGAGGCAGACTCCCTGCTGAGCAGGGAGCCCGACGCGGGACTTGATCCCGGGACTCCAGGATCATGACCTGAGCCGAAGGCAGTCGCCCAACCAACTGAGCCACCCAGGCGCCCCTGGGTGATCATTTTGATCAAGCTGACTCACACATTTCTGGTTCAAGAGAGGTGTTCAATGAGAAGCCTGAAAACTGTGTGTAAACGGGACCCAGATTTATAAACAATTAATTTAGATAAATTAACCTGTATTTTACTGAATGTAAGGTACCCCTGATAATAAGACACACCATCATTTAATATGTCCTGGAGAAAAATAACACAATTAGAGCATGCCACCACGTTTTCTTATTAGAAAGAAGATGCATGCCACCACGTTTTCTTATTAGAAAGCTTCATCTTTTGTTATGTTAAATTTATTTGCTACAAATAGGTATTTATTAAACAACACAGGACCAGGATATGAACATCTTTGCCAAGTTTCCATATGTACCACAACCATCATCATGTCTGTCATTGACGAACAGTGATTTTGATACCATCAATTGTCTGATGCACCCTGATTTCAAAGTTGTTGAATTGTAAGAAAATGGGCTCTTCGGCATTGATGAAATAGGGTACCTGTATTCTTCAGATGAGGATCTCATGCAATCAACAGCTTCTCCTCACTTGACATCAGCTCCAGCCCCAAGTGACATATGGATCTTGTCTGTGCTCTTGGAGTCTTCCTCTTCCACTGTCTCCCCCTCCTTATGCTCCGTGATGGTCCTCCCAAGGCTACGCCTCACACTGGCCTACTCCTTGGCCAGTTATTAAACTTTAAGCTTTTTTTTTTTTTTTCAGTTTTCCAAAACTCCTTAAGGCTTACAATTGTCACCTTATTCCTGCCATTATTGCTCTTTATTTTTTTCTTAAGCCTTTTTTTTTTTTTACATCAAGAAAAATTTCCTTTGATTAAAAACCTGTAACTGGGGGCGCCTGGGTGGCTCAGTTGGTTGAGCGTTTGCCTTTGGCTCGGGTCATGATCTCCAGGTCCTGGGATCGAGCCCCGGATCAGGCTCCCAGCTCATTGGGGAGCCTGCTTCTCCCTCTCCCTCTGCCTCTCCCCCTACTTGTGCTCTCTCTCTCTCTCTCAAATGAATTAAAAAAAAAAAAAAAAACCTAAAAAAAACATGTAACTGTCCCTGTTCTCTCCCAAGAGGCTTTTAAGAGGTATGCAAAGATTTGGGGCAGAAAAGAACAATGATCCAGGTGCTAGTTCAAAGACTGTCCCTCCCCCACTTCCAGGAACCGCCTAAACACACCCTCTCTATTAGCCTACCTTTTTTTTTTTTTTAATTTCAATTTCTTTTTTTCTCTTACAGCTACACAGCAAGATCAAAGGAACACCTTGTCCCTGGGCCTTCGGCACAGAAAAGCCTTTAACTCCTTAACTGGTCATCATCCCAGTTATTCAACTGTCTCATGACCCCGAGGCCAGAGTGAGCAAGATGGCTCCAGGCACCTTACATCCTCCCACACACATACCCATCCCCCTAGGTTAACTGTTACTTTTTTCATTTACTTTGTTCCACCTTCAAAGAGGCTCTTAATATTCATGTTAACCTGATTTCACCTGTGTAGAAACATTAGGGGACATGTGGGCATTCTGTGATATGTCCTGGTTCTAAACGTCCCCAAGGGTGGTCCTGACCCACTAAAAGTAAGTTTGCTTCAGAGCCAACTTAAAATATTCATTTACCTGGCTCCCTAACCGGAGGTAATCTTACCCTTCAATGACTAGTGACAGTGCTACTCTTCCTATTCAATGTTTATATACAGTGTTGTGCAGAAAAATGTTTCACAACTGGCTGGGGGTGGAGGGAGAAAATTTTGACTTTGTCGGTTTGGGTGGTATAAATACTGCCACCATGGCTGATTTCAAGCCACCAACATGATGTCACTAAACACAGTAAATAGACATAACTTCACGAGTAGAGCTAACAGTAAAATGTAGGAAAATGATTAGGAAGTGATGAGGGGTTTTTTTTTTGGTTTTTTGGTTTTTTAAGATTTTATTTATTTATTTGAGAGAGAGAGAATGAGAGACAGAGAGCATGAGGGGGAGGAGTGTCAGAGGGAGAAGCAGACTCCCAGCTGAGCAGGGAGCCCGATGCGGGACTCGATCCCGGAACTCCAGGATCATGACCTGAGCCGAAGGCAGTCGAGTAACCAACTGAACCACCCATGCACCCAGAAGTGATGAGTTTTGACAATTAACTGTCTTTGTTTTTAATATAGTTTCTTTTGTTATAAATTATACCCAAACCGACAAAGTCAAAATTTTCTCCCTCCACCCCCAGTATATCTGTCTAAACCCAAGACTATTAACATCTACCAAAGCGTGTCTGTCATAGTTAGAAAGTATTGGTAAAGTCTGTGAAAATTCTCTACGTATGTCACCAAAACCACGATTATCTCATGCCAGAGGAGTTACAATTGAATGAATTTTAGCTTTATATGCTACAGTGACATCATAGACATAGCTGCATACCATGGAGTATGCATCTTTCCAGACCTTTATATTTCCCACCCCTTCCCATACCCCTGGCAGACATCATTAATGGATCACTACACTCTTCCTCCACTGAGTGCTACTGTTCTTCCCAACAGGGCTCTGTAGGAAACACTCCAAATCCTGGCCCTGTGCTCTAAATGGAAAATTAGGCCTCTTGCAGGAAGGGTAAGGGCTACATGGGCCTAGTGCGTTATTTCAGGTTCGTTTTGATGGTGTTACTTTCATAGAGTTCACCTTTTGAAAATCTTGTTGCCGATTGTTCCCCACTGTAAACCCCAAGGTGTAAAGTCAAGAGCTTTACATTGGCTTTGGCTTTTCTCCCCTCCAGCATTGCACCGGGGAGGTGTCATATGTCTTGCTTTAAACAGACCAAATTGTTCACCGTCACTGTGGTCAGCAAATGTACATTGTAGAAGTCCATTATTTAAGCTTTCCTGGCTTTTTGCCACTACCACTAGAGAGCTCCACATAAAGGGAAAGGGGGTAAAACTAAGGGGAAGCCATTTTCCTTTTCAGTGTCTTCACATGCTTTCTCTCTGCTTAACCTTACCATCCAGATCGGGAACTCCTGTCCTAACCTGCGCCGCCACCTTGGACGCCCCCAACAGCCAGCCGCTTCCCACAGAAACAGAAACATCTCTTTTTACTTCCCTGTACCTGTCCCTCTCCTCCGATCCCAATCACCTGAC
Source organism: Phoca vitulina (assembly GCF_004348235.1). Taxonomy (NCBI): domain Eukaryota; kingdom Metazoa; phylum Chordata; class Mammalia; order Carnivora; family Phocidae; genus Phoca; species Phoca vitulina. Next base: position 7,920,395 of record NW_022589722.1, read on the forward strand.
ATTCATCTCACTTCTCCGTGTCTTTCTGCTCCCATTAGATTGTGAGTCCTTGAGAGCAAGGCCAGGCTTTGTGTCCCCATGCCGTTGTGGTACCTAGCACACAGTCGGTCCTGTATAATAAGCCTTTGTGTGTCACATTAGAGACCCGATGTGCTGAAAGTCACAGGCCTCTCATTCAGGGTGAGAGAAATGAAAACCATACCATGTCATTAAGTTGTAGCAAATTTTCCCCAAGTACTTCGGCATGTGCTTGGGCCCTGCTCTCTAACTCTTCTTACCATGAAACAAATCCCATATGGGCACTGGTCTTCAGCTCTTCCGCTCGGTAGAATTCAGCTTCTTGACTCTGCATCTTTAGAAGTCTGATACAGAAAGAATCTGCACGTCATTCAACCTGATGCTGTAGTAGTTTTCATTGACGGTCTCACGGAAAAGCCGGGGGGACAAGCTTCTAACCAAAATTACTTCTGCCTCGGGGCGCCTGGGTGGCTCAGTCACTGGGCGTCTGCCTTAGGCTCAGGTCATGATCCCAGAATTCTGGGATCGAGCCCCACATCGGGCTCCCTGCGCAGCGGGAAGCCTGCTTCTCCCTCTCCCACTCCCCCTGCTTCTGCTCCCTCTCTCGCTGTGTCTCTCTCTGTCAAATAAATAAAATCTTTAAAAAAAACAAAATTACTTCCGCCTCCCTCCCTCTCCCCGTCGAAAATTCTTAGAGGTGTTTTTTTCCCCCTGTTGACTTTAATTATGTTCTCCCAATAGCCTTTTGAAATTGGGCAAGCTCCTGGGAGCATTTTGAAAGGCCCTGTGAGCTTCCTGGTCAGCATTTTCAATCTCTAATTATAACTTTGCATGATGGCTTCACTTAATACTTGTCAGGTGGGGCTGGGAGTAATTGATGGTTTGAAACTCAATCTTCAGTAGCCACCACCAAGGTATTGAGGCTTAATTCCTCTTATGTTCTTAGAGAAGCTGCTGAAAGCAAAGAGTAAATTTATGCTATCCTCCATCCTAGGGAAACACAGGGATTTTATAGTGTAGTGAAATATTTATAGGAACTTTAGAGCTTGTGAGGCTCAAGGACTGAATTCACCTTACTCCTTCATTGGCACACTTGCTTCCAGGGAAATCTATCATGGGGTGGTCTGGATATGTGACTTTGGAAATCCTGCTTTTAATGAACAAATGAGGAAAGGTGTGTGGTTTTCTCTGGAAAGCACATTTTTCTCGCCCACTGCCTTCACAAAAAGATAAAAATGTGCTAACATACAGAATAGAAATAAAGGGACTATTTTGAAACAGAGACAGAAGCATTTTGACTGGAGAAAGGACCATCAGTGACGTTAGAGGATTTCTTTAATACAAAGAATAAGCTTAATTTTTTGTTTAGAAGGAAACTTTGTGTCTCAATCTTTAGTTGTGAGTTTCTGTTTTACCAAATTCTATTCTTATTGCGGGCTTCACTATCTTCTCTTCACCTTCCCTTAATCCTTCCATGTTGCTTTGTTGGTATTTATTGTCCTGACAAGCCATCTTATTCCTTTCCATGCTGCCTCTTTCACCAAATGTAAACCAAGGTAACTTCCTTAGCCCATTCCAGATGCTTCACCCATCCATCCACTCATTCATAAAACATAGGTCAGCCATTGGCTAGATGTGGCAGGTACAAACACGGAGCAGTCCCCACTCTCAAGGAACTCTGTTTAGTGAGACTGTTTGGAACCAGCTGGCAACATTACAAACTATATGAAATGTTTAAGCTGTGTTCAGATTCTCAGTGACTATCATCATTCCTCCATGCTTGAGGGTTCTGATTAGCGGACTCATACGTAACACTAACCTAGTGGACAAGATGTAACTATGATTCCTTGACCTGAATATAGAAGCCCTCAGCGTGCCAACAGTGCTGGGAAAGATCACTGAGGGAAGACTGATAGAAGTCTGGAACCTCAGCAAAGAACAGGCAAACAATTCATAGAGAGTTCCACTTTCCTCTAGTTAACAGGTGTAGGTAAGATACCATGTTCCCAGGGATTAGGCTTTTCCCACAGCAGAGCTGTAGCAACCTATTATAAGCTTACCTGGAATGACTCACATTCCCTCTCTTAACATTCTCCCTGGCCAAACTAGCCAGGTCTGGGATAAACCTCAGGGCCCACAGTGGAATTCTGATATCTAGCTGCAGTATTGGTAGCCCAGCCCAATCAGAAACCACTGTTTTTATGAAGTAAATGATCCTTAATGCCAAAAAGCACACTAAGATGTCAACTGAAGCAGAGGCCTACCTCCAAAGTAAAGAGCTTCAAAGAGCATTCCAGATTTCACCTCACCCTTAAGCCCATACTTGAAGTCAGCATCTATGTACTGCTAATGATTGTTAAATTAAAAGGCAGTCATTTAATGGAGCATTTTCAGTATCCAGAGTTAAGTTGCCTTCTGCCATATGGCTTTGGGCATGAAGTGATTAAACTATAATGTCCAGAGCTTCTGCTGCTGGGCTGTTTAATGGTGCTATGCATCATGAGCCCTGAGATGACAGGAAATCTGTTTTGTTTCATTCCCAGTGGAAAGTGAGTCCTTTTGGCCTACAGGGGCTTAAACCTTCTTCCAGTTGCTATGACTTGCACGCTCATGCTGACCCTGCATATAGCCAATAGCTGAGACAGGCCTGACTCTCAGAATAGAGACAGGAACCTTCACTACGCAGCCATTGCCAGGGTTTTCAAAAACAGAGAGAAGTACAATCTGGGGCAAGAAGCAAGAGCAGAAGACCCAGCACAAATTGAGATAAGGACAATTAGGGGCACATTAAATGGGCTGCAGCCTAGAGCAGTGCGAAGGCTAATCCCTTAGCTAATGGGAATGGCTTACCAGGCCTTGATCACATCTCATGTGCCAGGCACTCTGCTGAGTATTTTAGCATATATCACTTCATTTTTTTTTTTATAGCCCCCGTGGAAAACCATGTCAATGGTTTCTTTTTTTTTTTTTTTTTAAGATCTTATTTATTTATTAGACACAGAGAGAGAGAGCACACACACACACAAGCAGGGGGTGCGGCGGGCAGAAGCAGAGGAAGAAGAGCGGGGAGCCTGATGTGGGACTTGATCCCAGGATCCTAGGATCATGACCTGAGCTGAAAACAGTCGCTTAACCAACTGAGCCACCCAGGCACCCAGCATATATCACTTCATAATCTTCCCAACAGCCCCTATCAAGGACATACTATTATCATCCCCATTTTACTAATGGCAAAACTGCCTTAGAAGAATTAAGTAAGTTGACCAAGGTCACAGCTAATTAGCGGTGGAGCTAAACTTCAAACTCAAGCCTGCTTGACTCCAGAGCCCAACTTTTTTAACCATAATGGTGGTTGAACATTTCTGCCAATTTCTTTTTTTTTTTTAATAAAGATTTTATTTATTTATTTGTCAGAGAGAGAGGCAGAGTGAGCACAAGCAGGGGGAGCTGCAGGCTCCCCGTTGAGCAAGGAGCCCGATGCGGGGCTCCATCCCGGGACCCTGGGACCATGACCGGAGCCAAAGACAGACGCTTAACTGACTGAGCCACCCAGATATCCCTGCCGGTTTCTTAGTTAAGGGTAACTAGGGGTGAACACCACTATGGGTATTTTTTAGTTCCTTGTTTCTAAATATGATTAGTAAACTATGTATGATCCTTACTTCAATGGGCAGACAGTCATTTTCAACATATCCTTTTCTTGGTTTCATAAAACCCGAAGTTAAGGAACCATTTTAAGTGCTACATACAGACACCCGATCCAGCAAACTGTACCTGACTATTATCAACAAGATTCTGGAACTCAGAGAGGGCAAAAATAGATAACTATCACCTGTTCAGAGTTCTGCCTCAATATGGCTTATACTTTGTCAATGTGATAGTCATACTTTTAGGAATATAACATAATTCTAATCCCAAAGGATCTTACACTCCTACTGGGGAGTCTGGAGGCAGTTCAGTAATACTCAAGAACATAAACAACGTAAGCCCTCAATGGCCCAGATAGTACTAAAGACATGCAGAGAATCAGAAGACCTCAGAAGAAAGCCCTTGTTACTTTGCTATGTGAAAGACCAACTCCTAGACTCATCCTACCAGACTAAAATCAGAAAAGGAACTCTTGTTCTTATACTTTACTTGGCATGAATAAGTCACTTAAAATCATAATCAATCTGAAACTTTGTATTCCCATGGTTGAAAGTCTTGTATAGCTTTAATAAGGCTTTAGGCACTGTACCAATCAATCTGTTTGGAAATTTCTAGCATAATTCTGAGAGCTAGAAAGTTCTTTTTTTTTTTTTTTGACAGACAGAGACACAGCAAGAGAGGGAACACAAGCAGGGGGAGTGGGAGAGGGAGAAGCAGGCTTCCCGCTGAGCAGAGAGCCCAATGTGGGGCTCGATCCCAGGACCCCGGGATCATGACCTGAGCCGAAGGCAGACGCTTAACGACTGAGCCACCCGGGTGCCCCGAGAGCTAGAAAATTCTTACAAAAGACAGAAGCACTATCTCACCCTCAGTAAATAGGTTCTCTTAGCTGATGGGCCTTGCTTCATTAACTTTTAACTGGTGCTTTTAATATTGTTTGTACTTTTAAACTTTTAAAGCCTTTATCAGATGTTCTTTGAAACCAAATGCATACCACTAAAATACACGTTTCCAATGTGATCAGATTTCGTTTAAACTTATTCACAAAGACCTTGAGAGGACAAAGAATGTATTTAATTATAGGAACTAGCATGGTGCCAGTAATGAATGGTTCGGTTCTGCCAATAATACCCAAACTAAAGCAATAATTTTTTAAAGCCTTGTTTTGCTTTAGCAATTTAAAATAAAGTATTTTCACATGTATTACCTTATTTAGTCCCTATGACAACCATAGGGCCAAGCAGAGTGAGTTTTATTATCTCCATTTTAAAATAAATATGGTTCAGAGACTTCAAATAATGGAGCCAAGCTTACACAACCAATACATGGCAGAGTCAGCACCAGAATTCTGGCCTGTGGGCTCCCAGCCGATTGCCATTTCAATTCAGGTCTTTATATCAAACAATATAACTTCCCTTCCTATGTGATCTCTGCAAGGACGGGTTGCAAGTCTTATTTGTCTTTGGATCCCTGGTACCTACTTGGGACAAGAGTTTATGGTGGACCAGAAATAAAGACAATTTGTGCTCGTGTCTGTGCTTTTCACAATCACTATTACCAGTTAGTTGGGCTGAGCTAAGACTAATAAGGCCAGAGTTTTAGGTTCTAAATATGCATGGGACAATTAGCTTTCTTGTATCCCATGGCCAAACAACAGTTCCTAAACACAACCAGTCATCTGACTAACCTATTCCAAGAGGGATCTGGCAAGTTAGTGGATAGCTTGGTCCAACTTACTTCCCTAAATCCATCCGTCCATACTTGAGAGCGGGGACTGTCACACCTGCATCTAACTTCTCAGAAACATCCTCACCAACAGTCTTCCCCAGGAGGATTCCTAGACAAGGCCTTATAGAGCAGTGGCCATGATCTGTTCACAGTGACACCTCCCCTCAACCTGGCATAACTGATTAGAGATGGGCTGGGGCTTGACCCAAAAGCAGTCAATGGGCAGCCAAAAACCTTTGAGGTGTTCTGGTAAGAAGGCTGCCCCATCAGAAATGATGGGTATTTACAGGGCTGATCAAATGTCCCTTATCAGGAATTCAAAGTGAAGATATAAGGAAAGAGTAACTTAGGAGCAAGAAGAGAGAGACTCAGAGGTGGAGACACATTGATGGTGGAGCACAGGAGTGGGGAACACGAGAGACCTCCTACCAGGGCTCTGGCCAGGGTTATAGAGCCAGTGGCTGTCTGTTGAAGCCAGGGCTGAGTTTTCTTCCCTTCCAGGCCAGTAGCTCCTTAACCATTTGGGATCTTGATCCTTTTGATAATCTGTTGAAAGATATGGGTCCTTGTCTCAGAAAAATTTCTCTACAAAAATTTAGACCAATGATTGCATTTAATTTCAGGGGATTTCTTGATCCCCTAAAGTCTAACCTCAGACCCACTGAAAATCTATGGACCACAGGGCAAAGACTCGCTTAAACTGTCCATCTAAAATGGCTATGGTATCACATGATCTCTAAAGTTCAGCATGTGGTATAGGGCTTGGAATAGAGTGAGTATTATATACATCTTGGTTGAATGAGTGAATAAATAAATGACTGAGTGAATAAGTAAATAAATAAAAGAAGTATAGTTTGGAGTTCATGCCCTGTTCCTAGCACATTGGGAACATCCTTTTCCTATCTTACAAAATATTTTATTAACATAGCTGGGAAGCATGGCTAGAAGGAATACCTGTTACTTTTGTATATACCCAGATGATATTTAATATACCCATTAACATAGTTGGTGGGCACATATCACCTTCCACATCCAGACCTAGAAGGGCATTGTGCCTACCAGTATACCAATGAGAACTTGGAATGTCATAGCACACAAGGGTAGTCCTACTTCTCCAGTAGATAAAGATATGAAAATTTACTAGGCTTTCTGCTTGAATGTATATACGTATATGTATATATATGATTTAGAATTTAAGCTACTTTTTCTTAATATACAACTTTAAAAATACTACTGATTAACACTTTTATTTCTTTTCTGACTTTTGGGAGAAAAAACTAGTTATTTTGAATAATCTAGGATTCAATTTTAGGTTGAACATTAGCTGGCTTCTCATTCAGACAGACAGAGACAGAGAGAGAACAGCCTACTTTCCTTTGGTGATTCTGCCGGGTTTACTGGAGCTATTACCCATCTGAAGATTGACCAGAGTGTAAATTCTTTGAGGGCAAGACTATGCCACGTAGCTTTGTATCTGCTCCTCTTGCCCACTGCCGATCTAAGTGTACTACAAATAGAGGGATTTTAATGAAATGTATATAGTGGTCCATAAAGTGGGGAAGACAGATCTGCTTTTTGATTTGGGGATGAAAACAAAGAGAAATACAGTAAACTGCAATGGTCTCAAATTTTTAAAAAGTATTGGCAGTCATCATTTCAAACTGATTACATTTACAAGTAAAAAATCTATCCTGTGGTTAATTATTTTTAAATTGCTTCCTCCTTTATCGTACAACTCTTATGTAAAAAGCTGCACTTCACTTTAAGTTATCCCTAATTAAAATTGCAGGATGTGGCATACATCTCATGTTTTCATATAAAGAGCTTTTCCCCCCCCCTTTGGATCAAATACCCCCGTGGTGTAAGAAGAATGACAGTTCCATTCATTTGCAATGCAGAACTTATGGGGATACATTTGTCTCAACGCTTCCTCGTGGACACTGGTGGCACAAAATATTGTACTGTGCTTCCATCCAAGGAGCACAAACATTCTTTCATTAATATATTTAAAGCCCATTAACAGGAAATCTATACTTGGTTTGTGGCATAGCTACTAACCTCAAAGACCTAATTTTTGCTAGCGCTTGAGTCACTTAGCTTACTAGGCATAACATTTATTCTTTTAATGTGATCTTCAAAATATGACTACTGTATTCAACATGTGTGTGGTGTGAGGAGGAGTGAAGAAGCCAATATTTCCTGAATATTCTTTATGTAACAGGGACTTTGCAAAGATGATGTCATCCTAAGGAATTCTTTTTACTCATTTTACAGACCAGGAAGTTGAGCTACAGAGAGGTTAAGGTGCTTGCCTAAGGTCACATAGCCAGAAAACAACAGAGTCTGGATTCCAATCAGTACATTCAGCCCTCAAAGTTTAGGTCCTAGCCTCTTGCTGCCTCCCCCACAGGGACCCATGACAGGGAATGGTTGTCTGAATCACCTCTGTTACTACAAATCATGAATTGAAGACCAGTTCTGTTTGATAAGGTTAAAAGACAAAGACTCCAACTCCCTGCTCTCACAGTTTGGAGCAATCACTTGAGTGGAGTATGACCCACACATTGGTCTCAGCTCCCAGCCTTTCCTACTGGAGGCAGGACCGGGAAGTATGGTAACTCTCTTCGGTCTAAGAAAAAACCAACAGGACAGAACAAGGAGCTGCTCTGACCCAGCAGTGGAAGGCCAAGTTAAAGAATAGAAAGGCGTAACCTAAACCCAGAACTTGGCTCTCAGGTTTAAATGCCTCACCATGTAACTGCAGCAGCAGTGAGAGCTAGCTCCCGAGTTGAGGCTCAGATTCCATTTCTGCCTCCAGGAAGACTTTGCAGGGTGACCTTGGGCCTGACCCTTGACTTCAGTGTTCTCATCTTTGGAGTGAGGGGGTAGCAATGTCTGCCTAGCATCCACCTTCTCAGTTGGTTTTTAAAGTAGAACTGGCACAGCCTTGGAGCAGACACTGGCATCGAGGGTAGCTTTCCCCATACAAACAGCAGACCTGTACCGAAGACCAGGCCATCCGGCTCCATCCTTTGGGCAACCGGTACATCCAGACCCCAAATCTTTACAAACAATCCCACATTCTCCCATCAGTGTCCTTTGGTAGTTATAGATATTGTAGCACCACTGCTGTCCAGGATCAGAACTTAAGAAGTTGAAAGCCTCCAGGAAGATGTGGTGTCTTGTCTCCACATCAAGTAAACAGCCCATGGCATTGCTTTCTGACAGGTGATGACACTCATGGGGCACCAGGGAAGGAGCTGTGTTTACATGACACTTAATATCCTGAAAGGCATTGGATATATGGGGGTGCCCCTATCCCAGTAACCCAACCCCCTGGCCTTGGACCAGTGGTGAATTCAAGACTATCTCCACCATTTGCTTGGCTGTCACCACCTCCCCAACCTGCAGGAGATGGCTGATAGCTCCAGAGAATGACCCCAACCTTTCAAATAGAAGAAACATAGTGTGTTACATGTTACCCAGCCAGTAGAAGAGAAAGGGGACCTTTAAGAAAATGTGTCTAATGTTCGAAGGAAAAGTAGGGCAGCCTTTGAAATTATTTTCATAGTCTTGAAATGAGAGAAATAAATTACCAGAGCTAATAGTTATAGACAGCAGGACAGGCAGCCAGACTAAGCTCTGTATTTCCGTGATTCTAATACCTGTTGGGGAGCACCTCATGGGCCCATACTCCATGAGGCACTTAATATACATTGTCTGGACTAATCCTTATGACAATCTATCATCCTCTGTCATGAACCAGCAATACAACCTTGAGCCAACATTGACATCTCTGGGCCTGGTCCTCTTCTAATGCCAGGGTAGGAATTATCAACACGTATGCCCAAATCCCCAAGGCTTGAGCCAAGAAATGGAATAGAGAGGAAGACAGTGAGCCATGCTGAGGGCGTAGATAACTCTGATACAGAGGGGGAGGGGAAGAAGCAGTGTAAATAAATGGGAGAGCATCTAGGGAGAAACAGAAAAGCAAATTCAGTAAGCACTTTCAAAGTATGAGCCTCAAAAAAAGAGCCTTTCTTCCTTGGAATATTACTGTTTTGTGCCAGCTAAAGAAGCCCAACTACCTCCCGTCTGCTTCAGAAAATAGACAGGATAACAGGAAACAGTTTCAGATTCCACAGTGATTATAGCTACTTAAGTTTGACTTACCAAATACTGTCTCAAACAGATGGTATGTAACATTTGATTAAGGGCTTATCCTGCAAGCCCAACAGGGAACATTTCTTCCCCTCTTAATATAGAAAAGATGCAGAGAAGAAAGGAAATAAACTGACATCTTTGCTCATATTCCATGTATGTCAGTTTTGCTCAATGTCTGTGCCTTTCCTGAAATGAATCTGTGCTTATTATGCAAGTCAAGACCAACCTACATAATAGTGACACCACAGAATCTTTGTGAAGAAGGATACAGAAGACCATCTCATCAAGGTCGGAAATGGAGACTGGGAAAGGTTAGCTGACATTCCCAAGGTCATATTGTGGCAAATTTGGGACCAGGTCTTCTAACTCAGGGTCTGGCATTCACACCAGTCTTTATATGTACATAATGTTCAATGTGGGGAAAACATACAAATTTGTCAGCACCATTATTACTAAATTAGCACCAATCTCTGATGAGTAATTATCAGAACTTGAAGCTGATGGGTAATGCCATTCAAGTCCAGTTAATGAGCCAAAAGCTTGGTTCTTCAAAACACTTAACATTAATCAGCATTTGGCTCTGGTTTGTGACAAGTGTTTTCAAAACATCACAGACAATTACAATATTCTTAGCTTTGCCTAGTGTAAATACAAAATGAAAGAAAGTCAGAATTTCATAAATGACAGTCTCCAGAATGGAAATAATGAGTCCCACAGAGAAGGTACAATGTGTTCATCTTTCTAGAGGCCAAATGTAATTTGGGAACTAACAAGGTCACTGAGAGATTACAAAGTGTGAGCCTTCTGCTTGGTGAGGATGAAAAGGCAAACAGGATCAGCCACATAATACAGTTAGAAAGGAATTACCCCAGGATTCACGCCCATCTCCCACTCCCAGGCACCCCATCTACCCCCATGGTCACCAGCAGTGCCACAGAGGAGAAGGTTCCCCAGCATCTAGTGGGGGAGGAAGCAGCATGCTGAGAGGAATTGGAAACTCAACACATGGTGGCCTGATGCTGGGAAAGTAGCAGAGGAGACGAAGCCGGGGGGGGGAAGAGGTAAGAGGGGGCACCTGGGTGGCTCAGTCAGTGAAGTGTCTGCCTTCGGCTCAGGTCATGATCTCAGGGTCCTGGGATGGAGTCCCACATCCGGCTCTCTGCTCAGCAGGGAAACTGCTTCTCTCTCTCACTCTCCTCTGGGCTCTCCCTCCCTCCCTCCCTCTCTCTCTTTCTCGCTCTCGCTCTTGCTCTCCCTCTCAAATAAATAAATAAATAAAATCTTAAAAAAAAAAAAAAAAAAAGGTAGGAGGATAATGCCTTAGCTCCAAGCTCCAGGGTTCCGAGAAGAGTTCTTATGCAATTTTGTTCTCTGGGTTTCCTGGGGCAGTTCATCTATGACCTGCCCATCTATCTATCTACTCTCTATCTGCCGTTACAAGCTAAAACCCAGTTGTGGTTAATGTTAGGTTTTCTGAAAGACAGGATTGCTTCATTCACTGGGCTTAGACAGCATTACGCACCAGCTAGTTTTATATTAATAAAAAGTGCGTTAATCAATTAACCAGTCATTGCTGATCAGCCCATTAATAGTTAACATTTATTGAGAAGTCACTGTGCCAGAAACAACGTTAAATGCTTTCCCAGCATTTTCTCATTTACTAGCCACTGTGACCCTGTTACATGATAATAACAATCATAGTCACTCTCAGGAATTTATTCAACACATATATTAAGCACCTGCGGATATGATGTTCTAGGCATTGGGGATATAGCAGTGAATGAAACAGGCAAAGTCCCTCCTCTCTCTTAGGTAACTTATATCAGTTAGCTATTGCTGCATAACAAATCTCCCTTAAACTTACTGGCTAAAACAATTAGCATTTACTTTTGCTCATAAATGTATGGGTTCCCTGATCTTGGCTGACTCACTCACATATCTGTAGCCATCTGGCAGATTGGCTGATCTAGAAGAACCTGCACTGGGAAGACTCCTCTCTTTTCCATGAGGTTACCATCCTCCAGCAGCTCTCCTGAGTGTATTCTTTATGGCAAATGCAGGGGTCCTGAGACAGAGAGAAAGAGGGAGAGAGAATGTGTGTGTGAAAATGTGCCAAGCCTCTTGACACCTAAACTAAGAATTAGCACAGTATCTTCTGCCACATTCTATTGGCCAAAGAATGTCATAAGTCCAGCCCAGATTCAAGGGTGGGGAAATGGAGTCCACTTCATGATGGGAAGAGTCACTATGGAAAACAGGTGGATACAGGGAGGTCATTAATACCCTCCATCTGTGACATATGTAATGATGGCTGAAATGATGCTAAGGAATTCATGAAAATAGTTCATTTAGGTCTCACAAGTACCCTGTGAGGCAAGTTCTACTATCAATCTTTGTTTTTTAGATAAGGAAATTGAGGCCTAGAGAGGTTGAAAAATTTGCCTAACATCTACAGATATTCCATGATGCAGTCAAGATTCAAACCCAAGAAAGACTGTAGTGCCTGAGCACCAAACTACTGTGTGCTTCTCTCCACCCTGGGCACCTCAGGAGAGAGAGAAAGTATAACACCCGGTCAGTACCTGCAAGGCCCTTCCTGGCCTACTGGGGATACATAACATAAATCCATGAAGAACCAGTAACCATACATGCCTCTAAGCTGTACTTCCTTGATAACTGCCGACAGAGGCTGAGGATAAACGTGGCCAAGACAAGAGATAGAAGCTTCCATGAAGAGGGGGACACTAATTGAGCTCTGAAGGTCATGGACAGTGAACAGCAAATGGCATTCCCCTAACTTCTATGTAAAGAAGTTTCTGCATCTTCCTTGCTTATAGAATAAACTTCAATTTCACTAGAATGGCATTCAGTATTTCTATTTAATATATGGATTTATAAAGCTTAGCATTTTATTCAGCTGCAAGCAAATAGAAAATCTGACTACCAGTGATTTTTACTCAAATAGGGATTTTTTTCCCCCATGCACAAGGCATGTGAGGGAAGGCAGTCCAGGGCTTCTCTGGAGCCAGGGGATGTCATCAAGGAACCAAGATCTTTCTTTCTCCTCTGCCATCCTCAAAATGTATCTTCATTCTTGTGGGTTGGAAGGTGGGGTCTCATGGTGCCAGGATGGCTGCCATACTCACAAGTAATTGTGTGTATGCCTAAGTAGGAAGAAAAGAGGAGAGGAAGCCCAAGGTGAGCATGCCAGCACACCCTGTCCACTGTCCATGGACGTCCACCAGCTTACACGCTCTTTACTCTCTTCAGCCAGGAGTTGTTCATGCAGAGCTGCAAGGGAAACTGGACAGGCTGGTGTTTCAGTTTTCTAATTCCACAATAAGGGAAAACGAGGCAGAATGGAGCTGGAACTGGCTTTTTTATGCCCCAGTGAACTGAAGTTGTTATCCCAAGAGCACTTCAGTCAATTGCTCTCCTGGCTCTCTGTTCTCCGCATGCGCTTCTCCCTTCATGGACTGTGGAAATTCTTCGGCGACTTCCCTGATCCCCAATGGCAGACATGACTTCTGTTAAGCTCCCTTAGTCCTTTCTCTCTGCTGCTTCTGTTGTGGCATTTAGCCCTTTCTGCCTTGGGTTGTTCCTCTAGTAGAATGCAAACTCTTCCTGTCAGGGACCATGTCTTGATTCTTGTTCCACCTCCTGTAGCTCCTGGCACGTGCAGACATCGTGATGGGAAGGGATGTGGCACCATGACTCAGTGCACATGGACGATGAGGGAAAGAAGGGTGGCCCCAGTAATTTGAGGATTTTCAAATGATGACTGGCATAATGGTGGTGACATCAGTGGTAACAGGACCCTGCTGAGCTCTGTTTCAGACTTGTTGAGTATGAGTTGATCAGTGAATCCACAAATAGAAATTTGAAACAGGTTTCTGATTTTAGGAGAAAGGTCAGGATTTGAATAATAGGTTTGAAACTCGTTGTCAAAAAGGAAGATTTAAAGCAGAAAGGGCTGAGAATTCCATCCACAGAGAAGACCATGGGGAAAGAGGAAAGAGGGAGCTCCAAAGATCAAGCAAATGTCAAAAGCAGAGCTGGACAATGACGCAGGTCTGACATCACCAAGATTTTGCCAGGCAGGGAGCACTGGCCCTGTGCTTGTCCAAATGGTCAGTGTGTCCTCATGAAGAACAATGGAGGCCAGACGTGAGCAAGTATTCTCAGTCCAAACTCTAAATTTCAAGATAACTAAGGATGGAGGCAACAGACATGTGCTTCTGTGAAGCAATAAATAAACAAATGTCTGATTTCCTTACATGGCGAATGACAGAACCCCAACTGAAATTGGCTTGAAACTGGCTTATGTAAAAGAGAACTTATCAGCTCATGAAAGAGCAGGGATGGCTTTTGCTTCAGGCATGGCTGGATTCAGGGCCCAAGTAATGTCTTTAGGACCCATCTCTCATCTCTCTTCATTTCTGATTCTCTCTTAATGTTGGACTCTTTTTCCTTTAATGCAGGTGACTTTCCACAGGCATCGAGGAAAGCTGACAGAAAGCAACTCTAGTCTACAACACCTTTTTTTTTTTTAAAGTAGGCTCCATACCCAGCTCAGAGCCCAACGTGGGGCTTGAACTCACAACCCTGAGATCCTGATACCGAGACCTGAGCTGAAATCAAGAGTTAGATACTTAACCGACTGAGCCACCCAGGCGCCCCTAGCCTACAACATCTTTGCAGCTTGTGATTTCAGGACTGAGAGAGAGCTCTGCTCCCTCCCTAAGCTCCTAAATATAAAACCTCAAGGAGGAATCTGCAGGGTCCTTCTAGGTTTCCTGCCTATCCCCAAGCCAAGGGAATGAAGCATGCTGATTGACTGGGCTGAGGTCACATACTCACCTCTCTGGAAGTTGCGGGGCTGGGGGCTCTCCATTAAAAAGTAGTTCTGTTGGCAGAAGAGAAGAAGTACTAGACAGACAAAAACAACAGAAGTCTTCTAAGGCCTGTTGCAAATAGGCTTTGACCATTTGGGCTTTGCTTCCTTGTTATGACTCAGACACACAGGGCCTGTTGATAATTCAACAGTGAAGACTTGCTTGACGCACTGCCCTGGCGTCCACTTGCCCGTTTAGCTAGTAACAGCCTCTTTACCTTGCTCCAGGCTTTCAGACATATCCCAGGAAGAGGAACTAAATGGAGCCTTAGGCCAGTCAGTCTCAGGGCTTGCTATTTTCAGTAACTGAATTCAGCCCCAGTTGCCTTATAATTACATCCATTTGGGATTCTATTTGGCTCCTCCCCATGCCTTCCTGAGCTACATCTTGGATTCCTACTCTACATACTATTTCCTCTGGGCCTGGGATATTACTTTATTTTCTCCTGGTATAATCCCCTTACTAAGTTCGCATGACTAGTCTCCACTCTTTCATTCAATAGCTACCTTTACAAGAGCTGTCTGCAGCTGGATACTGAACTCTGCTCACTTGTCAAGCCTTCTCCCTATTGCCCACTGGTTGGACCACCCCTGTGCTATCTCTGGAGGCTGGTTCAGACCCTGAGTCCCACCCCAATTATGATAGCTACTAACATCCCTAAAAAAAATTTCCTCAGTCCCTAAATATACGGAGTCATTGGGCCACATGGAACAGCATTCTTGGAAGCACCCAAAGTGTTTACTGCATTATAAACATTTGATCTTCCCTGTGGAACCATGCAGAAGTGGGAAGAAGGCCCAACTCCCCTATTTCATTATCACACTCTGTCACCAGGGCCTTTAAAGAGTTTGTTCTACTGGGTAACAAGGTATTGAATCCCTCCTAAATCAGACCCTGACCTTTAGGCCTGAGCCTTTTTGCCATAGAGTTCAGACCCTGTTGTGGGATAGCTACCACCTAGTTCCTTCCATCTCTCTTACATCTCTTTCAAGGGTCTTATTTTTTTAAAAAAAGAATTTATTTATTTATTTGAGAGAGAGAGAGCACATGAGAGGGGGGATGGTCAGAGGGAGAAGCAGACTCCCTGCTGAGCAGGGAGCCTGATGCGCGACTCGATCCCGGGACTTCAGGATCATGACCTGAGCCGAAGGCAGTCGCTTAACCAACTGAGTCACTCAGGCGCCCTCTTTCAAGGGTTTTATACATAAAAATCTCTTCCCCTTCCTTCAGGAAAAGAGCAAAGAACTCATGCATATTGGTGCATAGAAATAGACTCAATCAGATCTGCTCCATTAATTTTCTAAACATGCCTGGACATGAACTCCAGCAGAAGAATAGGCCTGGGTTTAGGTTGAAATCTCTGCAAAGAGAAGAGGCATGTTAGTAGAAAACTCTTTCCCAATCTGGGTGTACACTATCAAAACATTCTTGGTATGTGTATTGGCTACCCGTCACACATCACTTAACAACCTCTCAGCCCTATCTTCCACTGCAGGCCCTGCTGAGGCACCAAGTTCCATATGGTCTTTGTCCAAGGGTGTAATCTGATAGTGTCTTCCCTGGCTCACCCCCTGGGTGTTTTTTGCACCCCCTCTGCGGTATTCTCTTATGCAAGGTGCGTTATACCTAGGGGAACCTGCTTAACACTAACACATTATAACCTAGAAGAGGGTAGTTAATGCCATGGGACCACCCTTGACCAATAGACAACAGAAGCTAATGAATATGTACTTCCCTCTTTTGTCTTCCAGGCAGGCATTTTTTTTTTTTAAGATTTATTTATTTATTTGAGAGAGAGAGAGACAGAGCACAAGCAGGAGGGGCAGAGGGAGAGGGAGAGAGAATCCCAAGCAGACTGCATGCTGAGTGCTGAGCACCAAGCCCGATGACGGGCTCGAACTCACTACCCTGAGATCATGACCTGAGCTGAAACCAAGAGTCTGACGCTTAGCCAACTGCATAACCCAGGTGCCCCCAGGCAGGCATTTTTGAGACACAATTCATAAGGCTTCTGAGAAGATTCCAGTGATATAGAACAGAAGTTGTCTGCCACAGTGGCCAAACCAATAACTCATCCTTGTATTGATTTTTCCTCCTTCCCTGTCACACATCCCTTGTTCCCTACTCCTCTCTGGGATTACTTTTCAAATAAAATATCTGAGGTTCAGCATTCAGGGAAACCCAACTTAAGAGGTAAGTATATTATGGCTTCTTGGTAACTGTCTAAAAGAAAAAATAAACCTTTGGTACCAAATATCTAGCTTCAAATTCTGTCTAACTGTAAGACCACAGACAAATTACTTAGCCACTCTGAGGCCCAATTTCCTCATCTTTAAAATGGGGATAACACGATAGACCCCATTGTATTTGTCTAAGTATTAAACTGGATAGTCTGTGTGAGGAGCCAAGCAAGGCTGCCACAGGGTCACATTCAATCAGTATTCATTCTCTTCTCTTTATTCTCACCCTTTGCTCCTCGGGGCCTTTTTTTCTTTTTTTTTTTTTTAATCACAGAGTTGAAGGGTAGAAATGAAAATAGACATAAGAAAGGGATAGCTGTGTGTACAAAAGAAAATATTTCAAATGTATATACTTAACAGTACACGGATAGATACATATGTGGAATTCCATTAAGCTGAACACTTAAAATTTGTGTACTTTATATAAGTTATATTGTAATTAAAAAAAATTTTTAGGGGCGCCTGGGTGGCTCAGTCGGTTAAGTGTCTGCCTTCGGCTCAGGTCCTGATCCCAGAATCCTGGGATCAAGCCCCACATCAGGCTCCTTGCTCAGCGGGGAGCCTGCTTCTCCCTCTCCCTCTGCCTGCCACCCCACCTGTTATGCTCTCTCTCTCTCTCTCTGTCAAATAAATAAAAAATCTTAAAAAAATATTTTTTAAAGCACTGGAATATTTAGGGATGTATTAAATACTCTCTAAAAGTAAGGGATACATCATTGTTCTGGAACATACATTTATAAATAGAGACACAGGGATGCCTGGGTGGCTCAGTGGGTTAAGCGTCTGCCTTCGGCTCAGGTCATGATCCCACAGTCCTGGGATGGAGTCCCGCATCGGGCTCCTTGCTCCGTGGGGAGTCTGCTTCTCCCTCTGCCCCTCCCCCCTGCTCTTGCTCGCTCGCTCTCTCTCTGACAAATAAATAAATAAAATCTTAAAAAAATAAAATAAAATAAAATAGAGACACAGTGAGATGGACAACTAGATTCTTCTGTCACAACAGGAGCTATTTCCTTTAGCAAGTTTTAAGTGAAAATGACCTTATTGATATATAGATATTCAAATCAAATATATGTGTTATATATAAATTAAAAATACATATTGTATTTAATATATAATAAATATATATAACATATAGTCAATAAGAACATTTTTTATTTAAAATCTGTTAAACAATTCCTTCTCTGATGGAAGTATAGGTATTTAATATGTTAACATACATTAATGATATTAATAATAATATGGAAAATCAATAATAAATAATATAGAAAAATTATATATACAAACAAAGTGGTTACTATATGAACTACCTTGTTTTTAATAAAGAACTTTGAATCTGAACTAATGAAAAGACAAGTAAATCACTGGGATTAAATCAAGAAGACAATATAGCCCCTCATGCCATTATTTAATTATACTGTGTCTCAGCCAGGAGTAGACACCCAAGGGAGCTCTAAGCATCTAAAGGGCGAAAATTGCATTCTTGGAACACAATTCAAATACCAGTGAAATTATGCACAAGCGTGGAGACAAGTCTCTAGATGCTGGAGAAACAGAGTCCTGGTCCAACAGGCAGAGCAGGGAGGGCAACAAGCATGGTAGGAGCTGAGGGCCTAGAGTAGGTCCCCCCAGGGCTAGGTCAGCCAGTTCACCAAACCGTACAGTCAGGAACCCCACAAGGGCCTCCCAGATCCCACAATGTGCCAACAGCCCTTGGGCTACTGACCACACAGGGGGACCAACATGCCGGCAGTGTTAGCCCAAGTGGTGGCGAGAGAACCACAGACGTGGGTGGGCAGCTCAGAGGTGCCAGGCCCTGCCCTCCCCGCTTCCTGCCCCACACGCTGGAGGAGCCTAAGGCCAGGAAAGGCTGCAGGGAGGAGAGAAGCTGTGAATCAGAATAAAAGTCAAACTATCTGGACCTAGCTTTTAAAAACTGCAAATTTCTACAACTCGCCCTAGATGCTCTTGAGGGATAGAAAAAGGGATTAGACATAGAATCACTGAAAGTACTGATTGGGAAAAATAGAATCCATTACATGGTTGTGCCCTAATATCAATTACCCGCTTACTAGGAGATCTGCGATGACAGAGCAAGGGTAAATGGGAGATTAGACACATACTTACATACATACATACCATACAACAGATAAGATTCAAATAGTTTTTGAGTAGAATACAAATAGCTACCTTTACTGGGGGGTTTCTCCTATGCTCTGCATTGAACCAGCAATGTCCATTAATCCATTTCATCCTCACAACAAATAGCATATTATTCCCATTTTTCAGATAAGGAAACTGAGACTTTAAGAGGTTTAAGTGACTACCCTGTGATCACAACAGTGCGTAAGTGGCTAGTAAGTAGCTGTCTCTTTTAACCTCTTATTGCATATCCTAAACTGGAGTCATTAAATCAACCTAGTCCTGCTTCCTACCATCTCATTTTCTAAATGTTTAAACTTAGTACCAGAAAATGAAAAGACTCAGGCAAAGTTGTTATTATTTAGTAGCAGAGAGAAGATTCTAAGTTTTACCACAGAGCTTATAATAAGGCTATTAAAAGAAAGGGAAAAATGACAAATATGCCGATTAAAGTGTTACACATACTTTTGTTTTGCACAGCAATTGTCATCATCTTAAGAGATCACAGTACAAGGAAGGTGCTCCTCTGGCTAAGCTCTTGCTGTGAGCAGGGAATGGAGGGACCTTATAAAATTCTAACCTACTTGTGAAGTTCAAAGGCATCATTAACCTTTCCGCCGTCAGCGCTGTAGTACTGAGTGCATTCCCAGCACCTAGCGCGGTGCCTGGCACATAGTACGTACTCAATAAATGTTTGCTGAATGGATATTCAATATAACTATAATTAGCATAGCCTGGACAAAAGAAATAACTTCTTTTCCTTTTAACACTGTGAAGATAATACTAAAACAGATTCATTTTCTGTTTTCCCAACTCACATGAGTCCAACTTTTATTTGCATCTGGAGTAGACAGGTACAAATGGGCTCATCTGTCATCTGTCATTTCTTCTGAGTCAGGTCATCATGATGCTGTGGTCTGTCACCAGACACCAAGGATTGATCTTCCAGGTCAATCTCTCTCCATTTGTGTATTACTTGTTCCTTTGTGTAAACTATATAATGTAACTATATATATATGTAAAAACATATACAGTAACATATAGTGTGTTATAACATATATAGTAACTATATATATACACATATATATATGTGTGTGTATATATATATATATATATATAGTAACATAACTCACATTCCAGGGGTTAATTTCCAGACTTTCTTTACCCCCAGTGATGGACCAGGGACAAAACTCTGCTCACCCCTTTCTTGCTTATGGACGTTGCTGAGAGGCCTATGGGGGAGCTTAGAAAGTGAATGGGAGTTTTTATCCCCTCCCTTCTGTTAAATTCTAACTCACCTCCCCTCTCCCGCATGGCTAGTCTAGCTGTGGGCCCCAGGCAGTCTCTGCCAGCCAGGCCAGGCCTGATCTTGTTCTCAATGTTTGAAGCGGGGACGCCTAAAAGGAAATAGAGAGATGAAGCACTCCAAAGTTGCTTCATCTTCATGGGGAAAAAAGTTTTTTCAGGGAAAGGTAAATGCAGCCAATCTGAGAAATCTTAGTTGATTATTTACTATCTATTATTTAACCTTCGAAAGATTCCACTGGGAAAGGGAGGGCAAGTATTTATACAGTTCACAGCCCAGAGAACTTCTTTTTCTCTGCATGATCACCTAGACTAAGCCAGGTAGCTTAAGGTTACATTCAAAGAGGCCAACCTGTGACCCCGTCTGTTTTCTAAAATACCTCACAGTGGACATTTAAATGAGCCGACTCACTCACAAGGCTGAGGGCGTGCAGTTTTTACATCATTCCTGACTTACTGGTGGAGTTCGGCATATTAGCTTCCCCCGCGCACACGACGATCTGTGGCTAATCTGTACAGCGCATGAGGGAAGCTGTCAATAGAGGGCTGAGGAAGACTTAATATAAAAGAAAATGTTCTCAAAGTGGAACTACCAAAACGGAATTGTGGCTTTTACTGTTTGGGAGGATGGTTCTCCAGTTTTAGAGCATCATTTCATGGGACTTGACTTTTTAGGCCCAGGCTTTGTGCAGATAAAAACTGCTCCATGTTAGAAATACTATTATTATTATTTATCTAAAGCAGTTACTCAAAATACCAAAAAGCTGTTTGAAAAAAGTCAGACAATAACACAGTGTAAAAACTCATGCTAAGGGGCACCTGGGTGGCTCAGTTGGTTAAGCGACTGCCTTCGGCTCAGGTCATGGTCCTGGAGTCCTGGGATCGAGTCCCACATCGGGCTCCCGGCTCAGCGGGGAGCCTGCTTCTCCCTCTGACCCTCTCCCCTCTCATGCTGTTTCTCTCTCTCTCTCTCTCTCAAATAAATAAATTAAAAAAATCTTAAAAAAAAAAAAACTCATGCTAAGGACTGTTATTTCAAAGGGTAGAGGGAACACAATCCATCCCTCTTAGGGTCCTTAAAAAATACAGTAAGTAAAAGTGGAGTGGTTCATGTTACATTAAAGGCAAAGGCTAAGACTTAACTAAATACCCAAAATAATAGTGCTTTTTATTTTGACTGTGTTAGTTAGAAATAGCAATTGGATGCAAATAACAGGTAGTAGGAGTGGCTAAAGCAAATCAGTGGTTTATTCTCACCTATAAAGAAAATCTGAAGGTATGTGATCATTAGAGACCCAAGTTCTGTTTTTCTCATTGCCATCCTTAACCTCATGATCCATCATGGCTGCTGAAATCCCAGCCATCCCAGCCATGTCCCAGGAAAGAAGAGAAAGGGGAGAAAAGACAAAAGGAGCGTCCACCCATAGAGTTGCCAGATTTGACCAATAAAATTTCTATACATTGTGTGAATATACTTACATTAAAAATTATTCTTTGTTTATCTGGAATTCAAATTTAACCTGGGCATCCTGCATTTTATCTGGCAACTCTGCCCATCTAACAATATCTCCTTAGATCTCACTGGCCATCGCCACTGCAAGGGAGGCTGGGAAATGTAGTCTCTTAACCAGGCACATTGCCACATTGGAGTCATTTTATTTAGGAAGAAATAGAAAGTCAATATCGTGTCAGGAGCTAACAGTCTTTGCCGGAGTGAAGGTGAGTCTGAGGAAAGGACAGGGTCTCATCCATGCCCCACACCCTCTATGAAACATTTCTTGACTGCATCACCTTGTGGTCACTCTGGCCTCTGAAAACATCTGGCCCTTTTTGTCTCAGTTTTGGATACAAAGTATGATTTTTATCTTTTAATTTTTAATTTTTTTAGTAATCTCTACACCCAATGTGAGGCTTGAACTCACGACCCTGAGATCAAGCCTCACACGCTCTTCTGACTGAGCCAGCCAGGTACCCCACAAAGTATGATTTTTAATAAACATATAAGAATTGATATATTCAGGGGCACCTGGGTAGCTCAGTCGTTAAGCATCTGCCTTTGGCTCAGGTCATGATCCCAGGGTCCTGGGATCGAGCCCCGCATCGGGCTCCCTGTTCGGCGGGGGGCCTGCTTCTCCCTATCCCTCTCCCCCTGCTTGTGTTCCCTCTCTCACTGTGTCTCTATCTGTCAAATAAATAAATAAAATAAAATAAAATAAAGAATTGATATATTCAGGGGGCTGTTGTCTTCTTCAGAGAAGTCTGACACTAATCATACTCCCACCCTTCAAAATAGTTCAGCGATTTAGATCCTGATGAAGCCGAAGTGTTCCCTTATAAGGGATACAGGAAGCTGCAAGTGGCAGACAGGATCAGGGATGCCTTTGAAATTTGTTGTCTCTCAGTGGAAATGTTCAAAAAATTCCATTCTACATCAAACTTACACCATTCCTTCCCAGAACTTCCTCCCACCATTGTAAGAACACAAAATTATCTTATAGAATGTCAACAGCTCTAGCCAGTGGGGACCGGTCTAACAAAGCAGCTGGTTTAGGAAACTGGCTTTGGAAAGCTCAATGGCCTCTCATAACTCAATCAGCTGTGGCCTCATCAGTCTCATTAAAACATGGTTTACACTGTGGTGCATCCTAAAACAAAGATAGGGAACAAGAAAAGAAAACAAACCCGATTTAAAATTCTCTCCGTGTTTCCCTCAAAAAATTCTAATTTGGGGGTTCCTTTTGCCCAATGGTGATCTCTTATAGCTCGTCCCCACTATAAACCACGCTTCCAAGCTTTTCCCTGGCTCTGACCTGGACAAATTTAGGATGTTTTATAAAGGTCAGTCTCTACTGCTAAATGACCCTTAAGCACATCCAACCTATCTGCAGGTCCCTTTCCAGGGTTAACTGTGTGGTCTGTGAGCTTTCGAAAGTAAGAATAAAATAATTTTTCTCAGATTGAATCTTAATAACCATTTCCATGGTTCAATGCCTTTCCTGGATGGTTGCTGGGCACACATCTCCACGTAGGTGCTGATAACAGTAAATGCGTTCCACGGACATATTCCGCCTGCGGTAAGCACGTTCCACTCTGGGTTTTGTCATATGCTCCTTCGTTATTTATACTGCTTTCAGTCAGCTACTTGATACTTCATAAAATCTGCCTCCAAGCTGTCCTGCAGGGGAAAACGACCTATCCGAGGGGAACGCTGTTCCAACTTTATAACCTCTGAAGATTGCCCAATAGTCCTCTGGAAAGGTTGCAGGACTGGAGCGAGCGAAAAGTCCAGGCCACTTCCTGGCATTTAACGGCACCGAGTGCCGTAGTGTAAATAGAATTATCCCTTGCTTTCAGGGGTCCTTTCCAGCCAATCTCTCCCACGGGACAGCAAGTGTAGATGGCATGAGCAATGTGGAAATTCAGCCTCTGCTCAAGGTCAGAACAAGCAGGGTTCGTCAGTGATGATTTTACCGATCTCTCGGTTATTTCAGAAAGCAAGAAGAGAACGGAATAGTGGCAAGAATGGGTCTATGGGATGGAAATAATGAGCCATTTATAACCCAAAATGAGGCTGCCAGGAAAAGCAAACCAAAAAAAAAGTACATTTTATCAGAGGCCCATGCTGCCCAAGGCTAGTGGGGTACAAGGTACTGAGTGTTCAGCTCCGTGGGCCAAGAGCTACAGTAAGTCATCCCCCGCTGTGCTGCTTCTCTCCTGTCAGCCGGATCAAGCAGCCTTAACCACCTGGTGGAGAAGAGCTTTAGTGTTTTCTAAGCGTGTGCTGGGTGGATGCTTCACATTTTTGATAAAGATGTGGAGTCATGTTGCAACACTTAGCGAAGGCCTCTGCTAAGAGTTGCGCAATTCCGGGAGGCCCTGCGTCCTGCGCATCAGCCGGGCGCTGCGAACGCACGGCTTATGTAATGCACGATCGGCCCTTCCAGGTCTCTCCTCCCAGCCTCTGGAAGAATTGTCAGGCTCTGAACTTGGTCCTGGTTTCCGGCAGTTCTTTGTCAGCACCTGCCAGCGAGGTAGGGAAAACTGCCGCCTCTGGCACGGGCACCAGAAAGGCTGGCTCTGGTCCCCAGAGGGCCCCGGCCTGCCACACTGCACCCTATAAGGAGCGAGGGTGAGGGCTTTTCATCTGAGGGAGTCTGGGCCAGAAGGTGGAACTGGGGCTGCTCTGGGAGGTGATGACACGGAAACGGGGTTCCCCCAAGTCAGGCGTCCTACTTACCTCAGGAGCACTGCTGAATGATTTGCTCACAGCTCCTTTGTCTGCTGATTGGACGTCGGCCGCTGTGCTCTCCTCCTCCGCTCACCTGGAGCGGTTGTAAAGTAGGTCGGCTGCTTGTCTGATGCCCTCTCACCTCCAATCACCGTACTCATGCCTGCCTCCCTGCTTGGCCTCTGTTTCCATGCAGGATTCCATTCCCTCCACAAAGCTGGTGAGCACCTGCAATGTGCCGGGTGCTGTGCCAAGCGCTGGACACCACGCAAGGCTTTCACAACACCTGTTGGCCCCTTGGGACACACCGGGCTCATCCTCCATGGGTCTTTTCTCCCGTGTGCCTCTTAGCCCTGCCACGTCCCTGAATCAGCCTTCCCTCCCTTCACCTCCCATGACTCCTCTTTCTCCCTTTTGGGAGTAGAACTATTTCTTTATCGTTGTTATCATGGTAACCTAACAAATGATTCTCATAAAAGTGTTGCTTTTGGTCATCACTGATGCCTCTCAAGAGTTTTTTCACATTAAAAAGTGATAGTTTGGGGCACCTGGGTGGCTCAGTCGTTAAGCGTCTGCCTTCGGCTCAGGTCATGATCCTAGGGTCCTGGGATCCAGCCCCGCATCGGGCTCCCCGCTCCACGGGAAACCTGCTTCTCCCTCTCCCACTCCCCCTGCTTGTGTTCCTTCTCTCGCTGTGTCTCTCTCTGTCAAATAAATAAATAAAATCTTAAAAAAAAAAGTGATAGTTTGAAGAAATGATGCCTTCCATGAACGAACAATAGGCTAATGAGGGAATGTGAAACTAGAGTGCACAGGGGGAGGAATATTGTCTGAGCAGATTCTTTCCAATGTTACCAGGTGAAAGGTTGCCTCTTTCATGCCTTCCCTTATTACTGGTGAGCTGTGGGTACAGTGTTCATGGGAACAAATTCTGGAGCTGGACTGCCTGGGTTCAAATCCCAGCTCTGCATGTTCAAATCTTAGGAAAGTTATTTGATCTTGTTCCTTAATTTCTTCATGAAAAGACGCATGGTTTGGAAATTAACATAACTTAGTATGTATGAAATTTTTATAATACTGGCATGCATAATAAACACTATAAATATTAACTTTGATTTTTTCTTGAGGCCATTTCTACCCTTTTTACCTTTTTTTTTAAGGATTTATTTATTTATTTGAGAGGGTGGGGGGAGGAGGAGGGGACAGAGGGTGAGGGAGAGAGAGAATCCTGAGCAGACTCCCCGCTGAGGGTGGAGCCTGACGCGGGGCTTGAGCCCATGACCCTGAGATCATGACCTGAGCTGAAACCAAGAGTCGGATGCTTAACTGGCTGAGCCACCCAGGCGTCCCTCCTTTCTATTTATAGTCAGATTCTCATACGAGTTTGTGCACTTTAAAGAAAGGACTGCTTATTCCGGGCTGCAGTTTCCTCATCTGCAAAACAGGAAGTAGTGACTGAATGAGGATGTGGGGGCAGAGGACCAGTCAGGTGACCAGGTTCTACTCTATGTGCTCCATTGGCTTCCTGACCTTGGACAACTCACTTAACCTCACTGCATCCCAGAGACTGGACTTGTCTGCATTTTCCAAACTCCCGTCTTTCAAATAACACCAGCGGAATTATTACCATGTGCCTGAACCACCTCTTTATACATACTTACTTGATATTTTCCTTTAGATAATCTTTAAATCAACTCACTTTCATATGTCACTGTGCAGTAAGCAGTAATATCCATATACGCAAGGGCTTGATATGCTATAGATTTTTCTAATGCATGTTAAAGTAATTACTTAACAAAACTTTAAAATGTTTGTATAACATCCAAGCCATCTTGCATGCTACCAATGATGTACACATACCATTTTAGGAAAATCTGGATTAAATTTTCACTATGGATCCAGCCAGCTCTAAAAACCTGTTACTGTTATATAATTTTCATGTGGTTATTTAACTTTGGATGTGTTTCTTTATATCATTTACCTCCTTGAGGGCGCAGAGGAGCACTATGGTTTATACCTCTTTAGGCACCTAGCACCTAGAAGAATGCTTAGTAAATATTTAATTTTAAATCATAAATGCATATGGAAGCATGCATACATATATACAATTATATCTGTCTCCTACTAACCACCAAGCCAATACCAAAAATGCTCATTTCTTTTTTTCCCGCATCGGTATCATTATGTTCCTTGGGTGGTTGTTCACTAACTAAAGTAAAGCGTGTGGAGTTCCAGGCCGTGTGATGCTCAGGAAATGTTAGCTTCCCTGACTGACTTCTCTCTTCCCATGTCCTTTGTTAGTGAGTAGCATTTGTCTGTGTGAAAAGTATAAGGAGTATAGCCCTGGCTATTGTTGGGCCAGAATAATTGTGGTCTTCACCTCAACCCTAAAAGAGTCCATTCCCAGAACTAGAAACATCTGATCTAAGGAAGAAATTTCACTTTTAAATGCTAGTATTGAAGATGTCTCAAGAAATTGCCTGGAGATTTACTGAAATTTCCTCAGAAAAACAAAATTTTTTTTAAGATTTTTATTTATTTATTTGACAGAGAGAGAGCACAAGCAGGGGGAGCAGCAAGCAGAGGGAGAGGGAGAAGCAGGCTCTCCACTGAGCAAGGAGCCCGATGCGGGGCTCAATCCCAGGACCCTGAGATCATGACCTGAGCTGAAGGCAGACACTTAATCGACTGAGCCACCCAGGCGCCCCTCCTCAGAAAAATTTAATGCACATATCATGGCACAGTTCTGGGTTTGTAGCTAGAGCAATTTCTCCACCCACCAACATTTATTAAGCATCTTTTTGAGCTCCTTCTGTGTCAATGATCTTGGGAGATACAAGTCTAAATAAGACTATGAGATTGTGAAGAGACAAGTAGGCTCTGAGTGCCTTGTAGGCAAGGAAGAGGTCTCTTTCATCCTTGCATCCCCCCCCGCCCCCCCCCCCACCTCCGGGGCCTTAGCAAAGCATGCACACGTGCTAGCTACCCATTCAGTATTCGCTCCATCAATGAACAAACAAATGAATGAAGACAGCAGTCTAGCACTTAAGGAGCCTGCAGTCTGTTTTGAGAAGAGAGAAGACAAAGACAGATGAAGTGTTAATTAACAATAAACCTAACATTACAAGAGATAACACAGGCTATTAAAGGTTAAGTGAAGAACTACTGTCACACACCTCCCCCAAAGTACCAAGTGTTGATTCAGCAGCAGGTCTCACGGAAAAATGTGTTGGCCATTCTTGTGTACTTAACCACTTTTCCGCCCAGGAGCCAAACTTCAGAGGGAAGTTGCTAGGTTGCTGTCACGTGACTGGTTTCTAAAGGCCACCGAGTTTATCAGCTCCTGGGAGTGAGCCGGGTATTAATTACTGTAAAGAAACCAGTGGGTGTTTATTTTCCCAAGCATTCTTCATTCATCCACAGGCAAAGAAACAACAATGATGACTCTTTGAGAGGTATGGAACTGGCATATAGGAGAAGTTAGGAGGCTTTAATTAATGTTTTGCAGGCTGTAAGTGAGGGTGACTCTTCAGCATGAGGCCCTTGCCCGACTTCCTGGAGAGGCTCTGGGCTTCCTACACAGCTCTCTCTAAGATTCCAACTGTCAGCATAAACACAGCAGCCCAAACAGTGTTCCTTATTATTCATTACTTACTGAAACACTCTTCCCAAATATACACTTAACTGAAAGATGCCTTCTTCTGTAGGTATTTTAAGCCATTTTTAGTCTGTGAATCAGACCACAGATTTTAATCTATTTCATTGGGCACTGATCCCACCAGCAGCAAAACCTTAATTAATTAGTAAAAAACCAAAAAAAAAAAACAAAAAACAACAACAAGGCATTTCCATTCAAATTATTTTTTGAAAAATGATTTGTGTACATGGCCAATAAAAATTTCACAGTGCAAAACAGTTTGGAGGTAGAAAGTAAATTTTCACCCACCTCTGAAGCCCAGTCTTTTCCATAGAGGCATCCACTATTACATTTCTTGGCTATCCTTCCAGAAATATTCTGTGTACATACAAGTCTATATGCCTATATGCACATCCCCTTTTCTTGCATATCCTTCTCTGTTTCTTAGTGAAACTAAACAAGATGTTGCAGAGTTTATTATAAATCCATACAGTTAGATTTACCTCTTTCATTTCAACAGCTGAACTATATTTCATTGTATGGATGTCCCAAAATTTACACAGACCCCTACCTATAGACAAATAAGTTGTTTCCAATTTTTTTGTTCCCACAAACATATTTTTGCACAGATGTATGGACAGAACTATGAATCAATGCCTTAAGGTAGAATTGCAGAGTCCAAGGATATGTAAATTTCAATTCTGTTAGACATTGTCAAATAGTGACACTTAACTTTTGATGGGAATTGCCAAAAGTAAGATATTTGTTCATGCCAGAAACAAGAGTCAAGCCAGTATTTTATTTTAAACTTTAATGTTTCAGTCAAGCAATACATTTGTTTATGAAACTCATTTACCAATGTCTTACCCACCTAAGCACGCACACACCCGCACTCATGCATACACACACACAGACATTATTGTGAATCTATTCAAAATATACTGTGACAACAACTTACTAAATGAGGAACTTACCGGAAGTTCCTTACCACCAAATTGCATGAGTGTTGCAATGGGGTTAGCTCACTAATACCACACATTCTCCACTTAGTTTTTGCTATGTTTACTATCCTTTATGGCCCTGGTCATTTAGTAACACTAAATGCCT
The DNA here is from genome assembly GCF_004348235.1 of Phoca vitulina. Taxonomy (NCBI): domain Eukaryota; kingdom Metazoa; phylum Chordata; class Mammalia; order Carnivora; family Phocidae; genus Phoca; species Phoca vitulina. The sequence continues at coordinate 7,949,504 of NW_022589722.1, forward strand.
ATTTTTCTTTTGTTAACGAACCATCTGTTTATGACCTTGCTTCTTCCCTTCCTTCTCTGAAACACAGGCACATCATGTCTTCTCACCATGGTTTCCTCACAAAAGTAATCAGTCTTAAGATGTCAGGTCAGGCCGATTATAGATGCATCCATGAAAAGAACTCTGTCACCATGGAACTTTGATTTCTTTAATTCTCTATCACCTGTGGGGTGAGCCGGTGAACAACAGTCCCGTATTCTGTTCAGCTGACACTTGCGTCGCTGGCTTCTTATATAAAAGAAGACCCAGAACATTCTCCAGTTTCTTTAGTGTTTACCCAACTTACACTCTGTGCTACAATCCCCAGCTGGGGCTCCTTTCCTATTTGCTCTTGTAACATGAGAAACCGTGTGGAGGTTTTGTGTTTGTTTTGTAACAAGCTGTGACCATTGTCTTTTCTCTGTCCCTGACCGCGAACACAGAACCTTCCCGGCGACTACTGAAAATCTACATCTGACTAGGTCAAAACGGAATGAAGTCATTTTGTTTCTATTGGTAACAACCCGTTCCGTACATGTTCTGCTTACATTTAGAATGGGTTGTAAATTTAAGAAAAATGGTTTAAAAGCCTTACTTCAAATCTTTTTGGGCTCCGTGATCCATTAAGTGATTTCTGTAATATGAGTAACCAAGCAGCTTCATTTTTACATTTAAGCTCAGACTCAGTCTCAAGGAGCCAGAGATTGAGGATGGAAAAAAAAAAAAAAAGTAGATTTAAACTCTGCAAGGAAGCAATTTCAATATCCTCATGCTGTGGGCCTTTTAAGCGCCTTAGTCCAGATAGCCCTGCTCTCTCAGAAAGCAATGACAAAAACTGATCTTCTGTATGAAAATAAAAGTAAAAGTAAAAGTAAAAATACCAAATAAAAGTAAAAATTAAAAAACCTGAGCAATGTTGACACTTTGTTAGTAAAACTTCCAATCCACCCTAGCTGGTCACCTGTCCACATGGGAGTTCGGAATCTGGTGCTGCTACCCTTCATCCCACCATACGGTGTCACCAGAAAGCAGGACCCCAGGGACTTGGGAAAAGCAATAAGGACAAGGGGGGCCACCACGCTATTCCAGCCCAGGCTACAGAAACCTTGAAGGAAAGCCCCAAATACAACAGCTGACCAAATGCTTCTACACAATGGACTGGTTTCAAAATCAGTAAAGGCAACTGTCCCACTTTACCCTACACCAAAGACACACCTTTGGCAATGGACCTCTTTATTGCGTTCTATCTCTTTTTATTCAACAAGCATGTATTAGGCATGTTTTATGTGTCAGGCTTTCTGCTAGGTGCTGTACAAAGACTAAAAAGTCGACTCTGCCCCATAGTGGGCAGTCATTAAATATTATGGAATGAATGAATGAATAAATGCAGGAATGAAGGAATAAAGTTTCAATAAATCAGGTTACAGGAGGAAAACACAGATAAACAAGTGGTATGTACAGAATATAGTGGTGTGAGTAACCAGTTCTACCCAGGGTAGTAGAGAAAGGCCTCAGGCTTGAGATGGCAATTGAATGGATAATGGCCAGAAGAATGGGGGGAAGAAGAGGTCTTTAAAGTGGGTAAGTGAACAAGCATAGCATGAGCAAAGGCGTAAAGCAGAGACTAACAAACTACAGCCCACGGATCAAATCTAGCGCACCTGTTCTTGTAAATAAAGCTTTATTTGAACATAGCCATACCTGGTCACTTACATTTTGTCTTGGGTTGTTCACATTACAACAGCAGCACCAAGTCATTGCAACAGAGACCACAAGACCCAGAAAACCTAAAATATTTATTATATATCAGGGGCCTGTGGGAAAGTTGAGCTCAACTGCTGGAACACAGCATAAAAGGGGCTCAGTGAGAGATGAGACAGAAGGGACCAAACCCTGAAGTTTCTTCTATGCCATATTAAGAAGTTTGGTCTTGGTCTTTAAGAAATGGGTAACAAGAGCAGTTTTCCATTTAGAATGTTTCTTAAGTATCAGGATAGATAAGAGAGATGCAAGATTGCAGCTGAAGACCAGCTCTCTAAACCTTACATCTCTGACAAATTCCTTGATTCAACAAACATCAGAGAGTTTAATGTTTGCCATGCATCTTGCTATAGGCTTGGGAAACAGAACCTGGCTGACAGAGATACTCAGTCAATGTTTATTGATGAAAGGAATTAAGGAAGGAATAAAGACAATATTTTAATAGCATCATTATTTCAAGTTGTCCTGAATAGGCTGCTTCTGCTATGAAACCACTAGCTAAGATTCCTGATGGTCTCCAGTTTCTATACCAGTAGACATTGAGATCCAGGCATGAGGAGGTTAATAGGGAAACACAAGCCAGAGAGAAATTCCTTCCTTCATCTCTGGTGCCAACATCATCAAATACCAGTCACTGGCCAAACCTGTGTTTATTCTGTGCCCTGTGGCCTAATGAGAAGGGATGAGACAAGAAGCAGCTCAGCTAATAACTGTCATAAAAATAGTATCTCTTGGTTCTATGTGGCATCTTTCGCTGGAAGTTCTTGAGTCATTTTTTTCCTCTTGTGTAACGATTATTTCCATTTTATTTCCACTAAAGGAAAAGCCAAAGCATAGGGAGAGCTTGTGACTTGCCTAAGGTCACTGAGCAAACCAGAATAGCAGTTTTTAAATGCTGGGAAGAGTTTCAGGATATGTGAAATCCAGTTTCCTTCCCCATCTAGAATGGGCCAGGTTCATGACTCAGTAAGAAACACAGCATTATCCATGCTCAGTGTCTCTTAAAAAGGAGTCCTGCTAGAGGAGACTCAGGGAACAAGGGGCTATGTCAGGTGCATGTTTTCACTAGTCACTCATTGTCCCTGCTCATTGAATTTCAAACCTATTACAAAAGTCCATTACAGGTGAAGAAGAGACTCTTCAAAGGTCCAGCCTATGGAAGTGGAGGGAACTGGCTTGGGGATGTCTGTCCTTTTTGACTATCCCCCAGCTGCCACTGCCCATGAAGTCCCAAGACTCCTTGTCCTCTTATTCACCAGAAGCCTATGCCGAGGGTAGCCACAGGTTCCTCTGCAATAACCCTGTAGTCACCTTCTGTCCCAACGTAAATACTAATAAATACCCCTTTCGCTCTAAAAAGTGCCCTGGTTTGGACCATAAATTAATTGTGTGGTCATTCTAGCTCTGACAAATCAGGAGACTTCTACCCCCAACCAAAAGCCTTCAGACACTTCCTCTAATCAGGATTAGTTTATCTCAGACACTTTTGTTTTTTAGACCCAGGATTTTGTAAAAACTTCAATTCCAGTGTAATTAACATGGTGTTATATTAGTTTCAGGTATATAACATAGTGATTCACCAATTCTATACATGACTCAGTGCTCATCATGATAAGTGTCCTCTTAATCCCCTTCACCTATTTCACCCATCCCCCCACCGACCTCCCCTGTAACTATCAGTTTGTTCTCTGTAGTTAACAGTCTATTTTTTGGTTTGTCTCTTTCTTTGTGTGTTTGTTTCTTAAATTCCACATATGAGTGAAATCGTATGGTATTTGTCTTTCTCTGACTTACTTCACTTAGCAGTTTATAACCTCTAGATCCATCCATGTTGTTGCAAATGGCAAGATATCATTCCTTTTTATAGCTGAGTCATATTCCACTGTTTATATACACCACATCTTTATCCATTCATCTATCAATGGACATTTGGGTTGCTTCTATATTTTGGCTATTGTAAATAATGCTGTAATAAACACAGGGGTGCATAGATCCCTTCAAATTAGTGTTTTTGTATTTTTTGGCAGTAGAATTTCTAGATCTTAGGATACTTCTATTTTCAATGTTTTCAGGAACCGCCATACTATTTTCCACAATGGTTGCACTGGTTTGTATTCCCACCAACAGTGCACAAGGGTTGTGCTCGCTTCGGCAAACATATGCTAAAAACAGTGGACAAGGGTTCCTGTTTCTCCATATCCTGACCAGCACTTTCTTGTGTTTTTTATTTTAGCCATTCTGACAGGTGTGAGGTGATATCTCATTGTGGTTTTGATTTGCATTTCCCTGATGATTAGTGATGTTGAGCATCTTTTTATGAGTCTGTTGCCATCTGTATGTCTTCTTTGGAGAAATGTCTGTTCATGTCTTCTGCCATTTTTTAACTCAATTATTTGGGGTTTTTTGGCATTGGGTTGTATCTGTTCTTTATATAGTTTGGATACTAAGCCTTTATCTGATACATCATTTACAAATATCTTCTCCCATTCCTTTAGTTTTGTTGATGGTTTCCTTTGTTGTGAAGAAGTTTTATTTTGATGTAGTCCCAGTAGTTTATTTATTTTTTTTTAAGATTTTATTTATTTATTTGACAGAGAGAGAGACAGCAAGAGAGGGAACACAAGCAGGGGGAGTTCGAGAGGGAGAAGCAGGCTTCCCGCGGAGCAGGGAGCCCAACACAGGGCTTGATCCCAGGACCCTGGGATCATGACCTGAGCCAAAGGCAGACGCTTAACGACTGAGCCACCCAGGAGCCCCCCAGTAGTTTATTTTTGCTTTTGTTTCCCTTGCCTCAGGAGACATATCTAGAAAAATGCTGCTATGGCTGATGTCCAAGACATTACTGCCTGGACTCTCTTCTAAGACTGTTATGGTTTCAGATCTCACATTTAGGTCTTTAATCAACTTTGAGTTTATTTTTGTGTGTGGTGTAAGAAAATGGTCCAGTTTCACTTTTGCATGTAGCTGTCCAGTTTTCCCAACACCATTTGTTGAAAAGACTTTTACCCATTGGATATTCTTTCCTGTTTTGTCAAAGATTAACTGACCATATAATTGTTGGCTTTTTCTGGGCTCTCTATTCTGTTCTATTGATCTGTGTGCCTATTTTTGTGCCAGTACCATACTGTTTGGATTACTATAGCTATGTAGTATATCTTTTTAAGTTTTTATTTAAATTCCAGTTAGTTAACAGTATAAAATTAGTTTCAGTTGTACAATTTCATGATTCAGCACTTACATACAACATCCAGTGCTCATCAGAAGTGCACGCCTTAATCCCCATCACCTATTTCACCCACCCCCACACCCCATCCCCTCTGGTAATCATTAGTTTGTTATTTGTGGTTAAGAGTCTGTTTCTTGGTTTGCCTCTCTCTCTTCTTTTCCCTATGCTCATTTGTTTTGTTTCTTAAATTCCACAAATGAATGAAATTATATGGTATTTGTCTTTTTCTGACTGACTTATATCGCTTAGCATAATACTCTCGAGGTCCATCTATGTCATTGCAAATGGCAAGATTTCATTCCTTTTTTATGGCTGAGTAATATTCCATTGTATATGTATACAACATCTTCCTTATCCACTCATCAGTCAATGGATATTTGAGCTGTTTCCACAATTTGGCTACTGTAGATAATACTGCTATAAGCATCAGGGTGCATGTATCCCTTCGAATTAGGATATCTTAAAATCTGGGATTATGATATCTCCAATTTTGTTCTTTTTCAAGATTGCGCTGGCTATTTGGGGGTCTTTTGTGGTTCCATACAAATTTTAGGATTGTTTGTTCTAGTTCTCTGAAAAAGGTTGTTGGTATTTCGATAGGGATTGCATTAAATCTTGATTTGGAGTATAGACATTTTAACAATATTTGTTCTCCCAATCCATGAGCATGGAATATCTTTCCATTTGTTTGTGTCATGTTCAATTTCTTTCATCAATGTTTTATAGTTTTCATGGCATAGGTCTTTCACTTCCTTGGTTAAGTTCATTCCTAGATATTTTATTAATTTTGGTGCAATTGTAAATGGGATTATTTTCTTAATTTCTCTTTCTGCTACTTCATTATTATTGTATAGAAATGCAACAGATTTCTGTATATTGATGTTGTAACCTGTGACTTTACTGAATTCATTTATTAGTTCTAGTAGCTTTTTGGTGGAGTCTTCAGGGTTCTCTACACATAGTATCGTGTCATCTGCAAATAGTGAATGTTTTACTTTTCCTTATCAATTTGGATGCCTTTTATTTCTTTTTCTTGTCTGATTGCTATGGCTAGGACTTCCAGTACTATTTTGAATAAAAATGGTATGAGAGGACATCCTTGTCTTGTTCCTGATCTTAGGGGAAAAGCTTTCAGTTTTTCACCATTAAGTATGATGTTAACTATGGGTTTTTCATATATGGCCTTTATTATGTTGACGTATGTGCCCTCTAAACCTACTTTGTTGAGGGCTTTTATCATGAATGGATGTTGTACTTTGTCAAATACTTTTTTAGCATCTATTGAAATGATCATATGGTTTTTATCCTTTCTTTTATTAATATGATGTATCACATTGATTGATTTGTGAATATTAACCACATTTGCATCCTGCGAATAAATTCCACTTGAGTGTGGTGAATGATTTTTTTACATTGTGAGATTCAGTTTGTTAATACTTTGTTGAGGATTTTTGCATCTATGTTCATCAGAGATATTGGGATATTGGCCTGTAGTTCTTTTTTTTTTTTTTTTTTTTTTTTTTTTTTTTTTTTTTTTTTTTTGTAGTGTCTTTATCTATTTTTGGTGTCAGGATAATGCTGGCCTCATGAAATGAATTTGGAAGCTTTCCTTCGTCTTTAATTTTTTGGAATAGTTTGAGAAGGATAAGTACTAACTCCTCTTTAAATGTTTGGTAGAATTCACCTGTGAAACCTTCTGGTCCTGGGCTTTTGTTTGTTGGGAATTTTTTGATTACTGATTCAATTTCATTGCTGGTAATCAGTCTGTTCCAACTTTCTATTTCTTTCTGATTCAGTTTTGGGAGGTTATGTTTCTAGGAATTTATCCATTTCTTCATAGGTTGTCCAACTTGTTGGCATGTAATTTCTCATAATCTTCTCTTACAATCCTTTGTATTTCTGAGTTTAAACCCAGGATTTTGAACTCATGATGGGCCCAAACTGCCAATTAGTTCAGGGATCTCCTCTTATGGATGACCTAACCTCTACACAAATGTTTCTGGTAATAGAGTTTGCTGAGGAGCCCACATAACAATTAATTACTAATTATTATAAATCGCTTCCTTACTTTGTACCTTTCCGTATTTTTCATATGTTGCTTTTTGCACTATTCTCAAGAAGCTGACAATCAACCCTCCTTTCTGTTCCATAGAGGGCAAGTCCTCTATTCTCCAGCCCAAACACCTCCCAATATCAGGAATAAATTATAGCAGAGCTTTTAGAAATGTGGTTTCAGAGTCAGACATACCTGGATTCAGTTCTGGGCCCTGGAACTCCCTAGCTATATGACCTCTGGCAAACACTTAACTAATTTAATTGTCCTTGTTTATATTTTCAACAAATATGAACTACATGAGCTAGGCACTGCTAGTTACCTAGCCAATAGCCATGCCTCTTTCCTTCCTTCCTGAGGTGCTCATTTACACAATCTTGGATTACCAGATGCTCTCACCACCAGATGTGAGCATGCAAAGCAGTTCTGGACAATGAGGTGCCCCTAGAGGCACCAGCTCAAGTTTCTGAGAGAGCTTGTTGGAGCTTGCATTCACCCTTTTAGTTTTTGCCACTTAGCCTTTGCCTTTCTTCCTTCTTTCTGCCTAAAAATTGCTTGTGATGCACAAAGGAGAATCATCATGTTACAAACACGAGGAAGAAAGCCCCCAGAGAAGGAGCCTGGGTTCTTGATGGCATCATGGGGTCCCTATACTTACCCTGAAGTACTTGCTGCTAGACTTCCTATTCCACGAGAAAAACAAATCCCTCATTTGGTTAAGCCATTGAAGTTGGATTTCTGTTACTTGCAGTTAATCCAGTCCTAAATAATTCATATTTCAGAGGGTTAAGAGGGTTGCTGTGAACATAAAATGAGTTTATTACATTGCCTGGCACATAGCAAATACACATGAATGGTTTGTGATGATCACTATCATGATTGTTATCATTATTAGTTATTGTCATGGGCCTTAGAGACAGGAGCAAGAGCAGGTAGCAATGGCAATCTTGCTGACCTCCAGTAGCACTAGTACAAAAATACCTGTGATCTCTCAAGCACACACAAAAAAAGTCACTTGCAGATGTGTGGACAAGAAGTCTCTATTAGCAGCCAATGAAGCCAGTTCTTCAAAGCACTTGTCAGATCCCAGAAGCACAGAAAAATGAAATTCCACTTGAGAGCAAGCTCTTTCTGTCTTGGAGGGCTTGCCTGGCTCCTTCCTGGATAGGGAATCCATCCATAGGGTGTAATGTATCTCTTGGAATTGTGGGCTTCTCTGAATGACAAGCAAAGCACAACACTTCAAGGATGTCATTACTTCACGGGAACATAGTTTCTGCTAAGAAATCAAAGCCATGCCTAAAATCAGCTGACCACAGGGGCACAAGTTCAGATGCAGCTCTGGGAAATGTAACTAACTTTCCATCACCTAACCGAACTGCCTGCCAAGATCAGACACAGATGGGACTTACTTGGAATCCTCTTAAGTCATAGATCCATCCCACCCCCACCCAACTCCACTCTGAGTCTACAGATATAGAGTGTGGGGCAGTGAAAAAGAAAACAAAACAATCGCCAGTGAGCCTTGGAGTCGAGCAGACCTAGGGTTCAAATCTCAGTGGGTCACCTACAAGCCAGGTAACTTTGGGCAATTCTCCCTCTCTGAAAGTTCATTTCACAGGTTTACAGGGAATTGAAGGAAAAGATGTGTGTGACAATGCCTGGCACAGAGCTGTCATTAATTTCTTTGCCTTCCCTAACAGCAGGATGGCCCTGGCCAACTTGCTTTACCCATCCCCCAAGTTCAAGCAGTGGATCCAGCTCAGGTCACTGCCACCAAATACAGTGTACTCCTTTCTGCCCTGTGCGTCATCATCCATGTTTTCAGGCCACACTTGGGGAGCCAAAGCCTTCCCCGAAGCTGAGGTCATAAAGCAGAAAAAGACAAAGCTCTGCTTTCAGAGAGCAAGCTGGCCATGAGCAAAGCCATCTCTTTGTGGCCAATCTACCTGCTGGGTATGGAAGGCCCCACAAAGCCCAGCAGGAAAGAGCTCGCCCATTTGGCTTTCCCACCACCAGTCATATATGACTCCTGGACAGAGCTAAGGAGTGGGGAGCTACTTCACCTAGTCTCTTAATCCTCTGGACACAGCACGCTCGTGCCCCAGCCTCAGGATAGAATATGACAGTCACAAGATTCACACTTCAAGCCATGAAGCATACTCTTCTTGCTACATCACCTGGCAGGTGTCCTTGGCAGCTGACTCCCAGCACCAGTGGTGTACACAGCATTGTGCTCACCTCCGTGTCATGGGAACCGCCACTAATATTTTCCCGGATTTTCGTTTAACAATTGTCTTATCCGGAGACACCTTTCAAACAGGATTTGCGGATATTGAGACTGGCTAGAAACTTGCACATTCATTTCTCTGTAATTCCATAAGCTAGCAATATAAAGCCATGCAGAAACTGGAAATTCAGGGTTCATATATCGTGGCTTAACACAAAATGTGTTTTGTCAAGAGGATAAGAACAGATTAACTATTAATAGCAAACAGTAAGCATTAACTGTATGCCAGGATCTGTGCTGAGCCCTTTACTTTCTATTATTATTATCCCCATTGAAAAATTGGGAAATACTGAGGCTTTTTGGTATGTTCTAGATATTAATCTCTTGTAAATTTTAGATATTATAAATCTTTTCTCATTCTGTCACCTTTTTGCTAACTTTGTTTATTGTGTCTATCCTTTAACAGATATTTTTAAATTTTTAAAAACTTTTAGTTTTAATTTTTTAAGTAATCTCTACACCCCATTTGGGGCTTAAACTCACCACCCCAAGAACAAGAGTCACATGCTCTACCAACTGAGCCAGGCAGGTGCCCCCAGATATTCTTAATTCTTAAAATGTGGTCAAATCAAAATTAAAATAAAATGTAATCAAATCTATTAAATTTCCTACTTATGGTTTGCATTTTGATCATCTCTAACACCTCTAGTACCTTCTATTAGCTTTATAATTTTACTTTGACACTGGATTTCCCCTTTGTATGTGCTTGAGATAGTGCACCAATCTATTTTTTCTTCATATAATGAACTATTTCCCCATTACCAGTCAGTGTTTTAGGTGATCCGTCTTTTCCCTGATGATTTATGGTGCCACGTTTATTCTATAACAGGTTCCCATGTGGAACTGGGTCTGTTTCCGATTTCCTGTTCTTTTCCATAGATTCGTCTGGCTGCTTCTGCACCAGTCCCACACTGGTTTTATCCAGGAGGATGAGTCCCTTCTTTTTGCTCTTCCTTTTCAAAATGGACTTAGGCATCATGAACTTTTATTCCTCTGTAAAAGCTTAGAATAAGTATGTGGAAGTCCTCAAAAAAAAAAAAAAAAAACACCTGGCCATAATTCTGACATTGAATTTATAGGTTACTCTTAAGGGAAACTGACATACTGACGCATCAAAGACATGGCATATCTTTCCATTTATTCCACTCTTCTTTTAAAATGTGTAACTGAATTTTTAATTTTCTCAGACAGTCTTTGTTGGGTTATTTCCTACAGACTTTATAGTTTAAGAATTGTGTTTTCTTTTCTTTTCTTTTTTTTGGTGTGTTTTATTTTCTATTATATTTTCTAGATGGCCTTGCTAATGTGGATAAAGACCAGTAATTTTTTAAAACTGATCAGGTATTCACCATCCTTGCTCGTCTTTTATTTTCATTTGTTGATTAAATGTGTTTGTCCAATCTCTAGATCTCCTTTTCCTTTTTCCTTTTCCTCCTGTTTTGGCCGGAAATTCCAATGTGTAAAACAATTAACAGCTAATTGTTGTTAAACAGTAGCAGTGAAAACAGAAAATGTCTAAATTTTCCTTTAAAATCACATGTGTGCTTCTTTACAGGTTTCAACATCGTCCATGCCTGTTACACCCCAACGTGGTAAGAAGAACAAGTGTTGGCCCATTTTACAGCTAAGACTCAGTATTGTTGGGTTTTGGGGGATCACATAACTAGAAAGGAACAGAATTCATATTCAGGTCTCTGAAGCTTCAAGTTTTCTACTACAGTAGATTAACTTACATCTAGTCAAAATATCTAAAACTACAATGATTTAACACAGTCACATACAAAGTGAATTTTTTTAAAGATTTATTTATTTGGGGTGGGGGAGGAGCAGAGGGAGAGGGAGAGAAATCTTCAAGAAGACTCCCTGCTGAACATGGAGCCTGCGCCGCCCCGCAGAGCTCAATCCCACGACCCTGAGATCATGACCTGAGCGGAAACAAAGAGTTGGATGTTTAACTGACTGAGCCATCCAGGCACCCCACACAAAGTGAATTTTTATATTTAAATCTTTTACCATCCAGAAAAAAATGATCTGATATAATCCTACCATTTTTAAAGAAAGCTGTACCAGCTGATTATTAAAGGTTCTAAACTTCTTCAAGGTTTAAGAGCCATATGTCCCTATCAATTGGGGCTGTAATTCTATTAAGAATTTGAGTCTAGGGACGCCTGGGTGGCTCAGCTCATTAAGTGTCTGCCTTTTGCTCAGGTCATGATCCCAGGGTCCTGGGATCGAGTCCCACATCAGGTTCCCTGCTCAGCGGGGATCCTGCTTCTCCCTCTGCCTGTCACTCCCCATGCTGTGCTCTCTCTCTCTGACAAATAAATAAATAAATAAAATCTTTAAAAAAAAAAAAAAGAATTTGAGTCTATACAATGGCAAACCAGTCAGTTAAATTAATCAATCTTGTCTATTATTTAACTATAGGTTTACATTGGGCCTCATTCCAAAAAGGATTTTTAGAGTGTCTTATAATCTGTATCATTTATAAGCTGAAATGAAATTTCTTTTTTTTTTTTTTTTTAAAGATTTTATTTATTTATTTAATTGACAGAGAGAGAGAGACAGCATGAGAGGGAACACAAGCACGGGGAGTGGGAGAGGGAGAAGCAGGCTCCCTGCTGAGCAGAGAGCCTGATGTGGGGCTCGATCCCAGGACCCTGGGATCATGACCTGAGCTGAAGGCAGTCGCTTAACCAACTGAGCCACCCAGGCGCCCCGCTGAAATGAAATTTCTAATAAAGGATTGGGAATATACAGACTAAAAGGCAAAGCTGCTAAATTTGAGAAAAGAGTTGTTCATCATTAACTAGAAACGTGTCTACTAACTCTACCAACTCTAATAATTTATTATTTCATAAAAATGGAGATCATATGTACCCTTTATACTCATTTTATCCCATCATCAGTATAAAAGAAGAATTTGGGTCCTTACAATGGCAAAGCAGTCAGTTAATTTGGTCAGCTTAGGTAAATAAGTCAGTTCTGTGGGACAGAGTGGAATGGGAGAGAAGTATCCATCAAGCTGATTTTACTAATATTGCAATGCAGCTACAACTTTCACTTGGTTGGACTCATTTAAACACTGAAAAGCTGTCATAAAAATAAGAAGGCTATTTCCATTTTCGGAAGGAAAAACTAAGTAAATCAGTCTCTTAGTTGTACAAAAATGACAGACCTGTGAACAGGACTCATAAATTAAGCCCGAGTCTGCTCTGCTAGCTCTCTGTAATCAAGCCCCGTGAATTCTCCTGTGGAGATCAATGCCTCTTAAATGCATGGAATGACATCTCAGCAGACACACGAGCACATGATTCCCACAGCCCCTTTATAAAACTAACCATCAGGAAGTAACAAGGGACTGCATTTGTTCCTGACAATCAGGGTATTTTTCTTCCCATTCCTTGCATTTCTACTTAGGGAATGTGTGAGAGAATGTCATTTCTCAATGCTGCTGGTATGGAATGTGCACGTTATGCTGCCTTTTGAAGGGACGCCAGGCTGAAAGAGCAAGAAGACACACATAAGGATGAAAAGGGGCTCCAAGAAGCAGAATCAAAGTATTTAAGAAGAGGAAACCAGAAAACTGTAGTTGTCTTTCTTAAACACTGCTTTGCTAACTGAGTAGTGAAATACAAAATGTAGCCAAAGCAGAAAGCTTCCATAACTGGGAGCAAAAGGAGGGGAAAGGAGTTGCTCCAAATCCATCATATTTATTAGAACCACTGATTCTCCTTGAAACAGCACCTACTTTATAGTGAAATTTACTGTGAGCTAGCTAACAAAAATTGTTTTTATGGGAAATAAGTATTGTCAGAAAGAATAATAGATTCTATTTTTCAACCCTCAAGATTATAAAATTATAGAATTTAACAAACGAAGGGAAAGTGTTGGCTCCAGAATAGGATCATCATCAAGGCAGTGATTTCTGTTTAGTCTCTTCTCATCAGCAAGAGGGAAAATAAAATAACCTCAACTGAAACTAATAGAGTTTTCCGTGGCAGAATATACCACTACAGCTAATAATGCAGGGGCAGGCTGTGTTAAATCAATTCTCTGTTTAAAAAATGCCTACGCTTGTCAAACACATGAACTGTATGAGTGTACATCTGGCCAACTCATATTCCCACACCTGCTCATTCAGGCATTAGACCCCTAAGTACTTGTAAAGCAAGTGAATGTATCTGTACAGCAACGGGTAAAAATAAACCGAACTATTCTTGTAACATTATCAAAACGATCTGACCAAATAGAAGATTGTGTTTCATGGGATCAAGTGGTTAAATTAGATGTTTCCTCACGTTTTATGACTGGTTTGTCTTATTCACTGTGTATAAAATAGATGACCTCCATTCCAGGAGCATGAGTGGCAACCAAATTTAATGCCATTTGCTCAGAGGCTCAAACACTGGTTTCATCGCCTCTGAGGCATAGCTTCTGAGTGTGCTACTGTCGTACAGAGACCCAATACTTGGGGCACAACGGAGGAGGAACATTTAATTCAATCAACGCTATAGTAGCTCTGTGAGATAACCATTTACACGTCAGTGTTAGTCGACTCTTGGAAAATAAAGTTCAGGTAGAAGTTGGGTAAGTCATTATTCTGAAATAAGCTTAAATAAGCTTATATAATCTCTCTCTCTCCTTCTCTCTCTCTCTCTATATATAATCTCTACAATAAAAAGTTCCCAAACACAGCCAATGACAAAAGAAGAATAACCAACAGTATCATTCTCCAGCTCCCTCATTATGCTTTTGCCATACTGGCAATGGGCTCCTGAAAAATCCAGGTGTAGTTGATTGAATCGTTGTTCACAATTTTTCACATCCTTCCTGTATTAAATTATTCACACACATTCAGCGTTATGTGGCTCTGAAATACTATCCACTGTGGGATAAAATATTTACCCCATCCCATTTATTTTGGGCATGGCCATACAGCTTGCTTTAGCCAATGAAATGTTCCTGAACATGACAGGAGGTCTTAAATTTGCTTGTGTGTGCTCTTGCCATGGACTATGAAAAGAGCATGTTCCAGGAAACTACTGGTCAAAAGAGGGAGAGCAACATGTGAGGGAGACCTGAATCCTGGAGTCCAGCCAAGCCCAGGGAACCCATGTGAAAGAAAGAAATGCTTATTATTTCAAGCCAGAGTTGGGGATGATTGGTTATGCCAGATTGTTGCAGCAAAATGTCATCTCGGTGACTGAGCACATACTGTTCCCTCTACCAGGAATACTCTTCCATGCCCACTCTTTGTCCAGTTAAGTCCTACTCATGCTTCATATCTTGGTGTAAATGTCTTATATATAGGACAGATATTGCAGACCAGAATAACTCCTCCTCTACATCCTGTATTTCTCCTTTTGTAAGATTCATTACATTTATAATTATTTGGTCCATGTCATCCAACTAGAACATAAGCTTCTTTGAAGGATGAGACCATAGTGTCTTGCTCATTGGTAGATTCCTAGCACACAGCACATAATGGCTAGCAGAGTGGATTCAATAAATAATTTGTTAAGTATTTTTTTTAAGGCATGTGGTTCTGCTACTTATGGTTGAGTAAGAAACTTCACTTTTTCGGTTTTAGTTTAAGCAACTATAAAAGGGACACAGTAATACCTATCTCTTAAGGCAGTTATGATGAAATAAATTAACCAATCAATTTAACATTCCAAGTATCTGACACATAGGTAGATAGAAGGTACTTGGTAACTTACAGTTTTTAATAAGAAAGATAAAGACATCTCCTCTGTGTCTTAAAAAGTGATATGTTTTAAAGTGATGTTTTGGGGGCGCCTGGGTGGCTCAGTCAGTTAAGTGTGTGCCTTCTGCTCAGGTCATGATCCCAGGGTCTTGGTATTAAACCCCACGTCAGGCTCCCTGCTCAGCGGGGAGTCTGCTTCTCCCTCTCTCTGCCCCTGTTACCCCTGCTTGTGCTCTCTCTCTCTCGTTCTCTTTCAAATAAATAAGTAAACTCTCTTTAAAAAAATAAAGTGCTGTTTTTGCAGAAAAGGAAAAAATTACATCGTGTCACTATCAATAATTGCTTAATTTAGGTATTTTTAAATACTATGCTTATTTACCATGATGTGAGTCCATTTTAAAAACAATTTAAGGTAGAATTTGGGAAGAAGAAACAGGTTTGCAATTGATACTTCATTTATTTTAAACATGGTCATTAAGTGATTCAATACTTTTAAAAAAGAATGAAATTGGGGCGCCTGGGTGGCTCAGTCGTTAAGCGTCTGCCTTCGGCTCAGGTCATGATCCCAGGGTCCTGGGATCGAGCCCCGCATCGGGCTCCCTCCTCAGCAGGGAGTCTGCTTCTCCCTCTCCCTCTCCCCCTGCTTGTGTTCCCTCTCTCGCTGTGTCTCTCTGTCAAATAAATAAATAAAAATCTTTAAAAAAAAAAAAAAATGAAATTTATCCTTCCTATTTTTGAAAAATTTTCATCTTTAATTCATTATTCAAAGTTGGCATTTATGTTTTTCAAAATGTTTTTCTTCATTCCCATAATTATATTTTGCATCAATGGGATTTTATTTAATTTAAATCAGGTTTTTCTTTTGCCAGTAGCAACATACGTCCATCATAGAAAATTAGAAAATGCAGATAAGAATAAAGAAGGAAAAATTATTTCTGTAATCCCACCATCCCAGAGACAGCCAGTGTATTTCATTCCAAATATTTTTATTCAAATACACTTTTTAAAATATAATGATGGGATTTTTTGTACATTACTCATTTGGGGTTACCTTCTCACTTATTTATCATGAGTATCTTTCTATGCCAAAAATATTGAACTACAACATCTTTTTATTAATGGCCTTCCATCGTACAAAAATACCATCATTTACTTGAGCAATACCCTATTGTTGGAAATTTTCTTTTAAAAAAATTTCTCTTTTAAAAGAAAAAGGAAGAAAGAACTATTTTAACTATTACCAGCAATGCTTCTGTGAATGAGTGAAGAGATACAATGTCATTCAAAACCGATAGAAAATGGCAGCCCCTTACTGGTATCTTGTAGTTCAGAGTACAGTAGATCATTATCCTGACCGTGGTCTGTCTCTTTCCTTACATTTCTTACCAAGAGTCTGGGGCCATCAATGGAAGATGGTAAAGGTGAGTAGGTAGGCAAGAAGGGGATAACATATGAGGAAGGACTTCCATTTCTGGTCTCAATAATGAATGTGCAAACCAGAACCTATAAATTAACACATGACCAAAAACACTGTAACAGAACGAGGGCCCACATTTGGAAAGGGGAATATTTCCCTACCTGCAGCTACAGCGCTCGTATTTGTTTTGACAAACATTTTTTTTCCCCAATCTGGTGGTTGGTTTGACAAGTACTGTCAGTCTCATTTTACAGATACAGGAGCTGAGGCACAGAAAGGCTACTGAAGTGTCCAAGATCCCACAAGTTAGTGGCATAGCCAGGGTCTGAGCCCACGTGTCCTGGCCCACAGACAAGTGCTCTTTCAATGCTCTCATAGTTCTCTGGGACTGTGAATACTGGGAAATACTAAGAATAGAGAAGAGGACACAGTGTGGCAGGGAGCTTAGCAGAAATATAATGCTTCTGAGAGATGGCACAGAGACATCTGTTAGCTACTTAACATGGGTCTAACATCCTCAGTGAGAGGATAAGAAATATCTCTGTTCACCTCTTTAGGGCAATATGAGCATGATTGCTTAATTAGAAATTTGTCCCTTAAAGAGCTTCAATATTCTCAAAAGAAAAGGACTGCTGAAAAGTGAAAGTATTTTGCTTCCCCTCACTGTGTAAATGACGGAAAGGAGATTAGGCTCAGGTTAAGGAATTATTGGAAAACACATAAATTACCTAATAATGTTAGGACTATACTCCTGAATTCTTTGAATGGAGGGATCATGAGTCTCCACTGCACTTAACACACAATACAATGAAAATCATATGCAACACAATCAGAATTGCTAATTAATGGGCTAATCAGAAATGTTAGGGGGGAAAAAAGGATATGTTTATGTTGTAAACGTTATAGTTTAACTTAAATAAATGTAAATGTATTCACTGATCTGGTGGAAGGTCTTGGCCCTTTCCCTCACTATGAGTTCACTGGAAAGGTTCCAAGCTACATTTTTTTACCTAAACCACACCCATAAGATCTTATTTTTCATTTCCAATTTTTCTTTTCTTGTAGTGGATGAGAACTTAAAAACAGTCGTGAGCAAAATACTATAGACTTTTTTTCCCCATTTGTCTTTGCTGAGTCTTTTCAAAGTATCAGTCCACTTAAATTACATTTCATTTTAATAATTCTCTCTCTCTCCATCCCTCTCTTCAGATTCATGTTTCATTAGTTAATGTAATATTGAAGCAAATTGTATAATTTGAATAACAAGTAAAACTGTCATAAATACGTTCGGGAACAAACAATTCTGAGTCTCAGAACACATGAAACTCAGCTCTTGGGGAAAAGATGGGCCGGTGAGGGCAGACTTGGGTTTTGGCCTACCAGTCACATCTTCACCAAGAAAATCAAAAGCACTGGTTCCTCCTACTAGTCACTTAAGTGGAACTTGGCTACAAGAGCACCCATGATAGTTTTCACTAGTTAACTGTTAATATTAAGCAGTGTCTTCGTGAACAATGCCTGTTATCAGTCCCAGGAAAAAGTTTAAATTATATCTGTCACACTTATACTCAAAGTTTTAAAATCCCATCCTCCCTACCCCAACAAATTCCAAGTCTGTCAATTTGCCTACTCAAGCAGTAAGTTTGGGTTCACATTATCTCTCTTGTAAGTCCCTAAAAGACCCAATATCTCACCAGCATGGCCTCTTGAAATGGGAAGGAAGGACTGGATAAATAAATTGAATCCTAACTTTTCTTCTGAGCACGTACAAACATTGGAAGGTGTCTTATTTTTCTTATTTTCTGTTCTCATGATTAGAAGGTACATTCTGTGAGAGATGGGACCTCATCTGTTTCATCCACCTTTGGATTCTTGGCACACCTGGCATAGCACCTGGCACAGAGAAGCTACCCATTAATGTTGTTAAATGAGTGATTGATTTCATCTGGCTGCCCGGAGTATACACAACATAAACATCTTCTACACTGATTTGATCTCAATTACTAACTTTTTTTCCTTTTTAAAATAAATTTCTCCTGGGGTGCCTGGGTGACTCAGTGAGTTAAGCGTTTGACTCTTGATTTTAGCTCAAGTCATCATCTCAGGGCCCTGAGACTGAGCCCTCCATAGGGCTCTGCGCTGGACCTGGAGCCCGCTTAAGAATCTCTCTCTCCCTCTGTCCCCCCCTCCTCCCTCTCTAAAAATAAAATAAAATAAAATAAAATAAAATAAATTTCTCCACTGTTAAAACTTTTCCAATTACTTGGCAAAAATGCAGCCCGCAGAAGGCTAATCTTACATATATCAGGTCAGAAAATTACTGTTGCTCCAGGAAATAAAAAGGGCATTGCACAACAACTAGAGCTGCATAAAGGTTACACTCATGGGGTATACCAAGGGGTTTCATATAGTCATTCAGACCCAGCCCTAATAAACAATCTTATATATCCACAATGACAGCAATCAGTCACTCACAAGGTAACATTGTCCCCAAGTCCAGCACACTTCATGTCACCTCTCATCCCACCTGCAATTCCAAGGCTATCATCAGAACTTCCATTATGGGCCATGACAGAACTGCCAAAAAATGAAGAAATAAAGAAAAAATGGATTTCCTATCTGGGCTTTAAAACTTAGTTTTGTTTTGTTTAAGTGAATGTTGTGTAGGAACACTTAGATTTGTAACTGAAAAGAGGAAGGCATAATGAAGGACATTTTTGTTAAAATAGATTAATGAAAAAAAATTATAGTTGGAAAAAACAACTCACTTGAAGAGATAAAATGAAGCAATAGACAAGTTTCCTCAGATGAAAGAAAAATGAAAGGAAGGAAGAAAAAGAGAAAGAAAGAAATTATTTTTGTCAATTAAAAAGGTAGTCAAGATTTCACACTGGCCCCCACAGGGTGAATATGGACCCCATAGGGTGAACATGGATCCCACAGGGTGAACATGGACCCCACAGAGTGAACATGGACCCCATAGGGTGAACATGATTGTAATCTCCCTTCAAGCATCACCTTTCACACAGCCTCCCAAGCTACAATAGAGTTTGTCTCAAATCTTCCCTCATCTGCATATTTAGCCATTAAAACCATTGAAAGCTATCTTTAAAATGTTCTGCAAGTTCAGCCCTTCTCCATCCCACTGATACTGGTTCAGGCTTTGGTCCCTATAGCAATGGGCTGTTACAACAGCTGCGAACGGTATGCCCCAGAGTGGTCCCTGTGCCAATCCATCTCCATGCTGCCACCAGACTTCCCTCTCACCCAAGTTCCCTGGCATCCACTTAGGCTTCCAGATGGTTCAACTCATCTCTGAAGTCTCATCTCTTGTCCTCTTACAACCACATTCTCATGCTTCAGGCACAATCAGGAAATAGTGGGCTGTATGTATGAGTCTGAAGCTCAGTGAAGCAATTTGGAACACCAAGATTTACAAATATAGTACTTATTTATTCTTAGTTGTCCTATAGCAAATACTGTGGTGCACCATCCAGTTTCTCCCCCTCTCCCTGCCCCTTCAAGACCATGATGCCCATTCCTCCAGCTGCTGGGAGCACTGGATCACAGCTGAATCCCTGTCCAAAGGAGCTGCCTCACCCAAGCCTATGTCCCCTCCCAGCTAGCAACCCACATTCAATAACTAATTGAAGCAGGACACAAAAGCCCAGACCCCTTGCCTTGATGGGGAAATAACTCTGAAGGGTTGTCCCAGCTCCAGAGTTTCCCATGGAATAGGCTGAGTCTTCTGTTCAACTTCTTTCTCTGCCCAAACCTGCTTCCCTCACTTCCAGGGAGCATGTCCCAGTGAACCTCCTCCATGGAAATCTCAGGTTCAGAGTCCGTTTCCAGGAAACACAATGAAAAGAGAGTTTATCTCTTTAAATTTAAAACATATATATTATTATTTCATAATTAGTGACTTTCATTTTAATTAATGTTCATACTTGACTATTAACCATTTTTAAGGTTCTGTTTTTATTCAGAATGTTTAAGTGAAAAGAAAGGACATCTATACCTTTAAAAAAAAAAACTATTAAGGGGCGCCTGAGTGGCTCAGTCAGTTAAGCGTCTGCCCCACTCGGATCATGATCCCAGGGTCCTTGGATCATGTCCCATGTAGGGATCCCTGCTCAGCAGAGAGCCTGCTTCTCCTTCTCCTGCTCCCCATGCTTGTGCACGTGCACTCTCTCTCTCTCTCTCTCTTTCTCTCTGTCAAATAAATAAATAAAATCTTAAAAAAATAAAATAAATTATTAATTCTAACAACAACAAAACTATTAATCTCTATCCATTTCCACTATCAGGTATTGCTTAAAATGTTGGAGCCAGAACTCTCAATTTTGGCTTTCTTCATTTCCCAGCTTTGTAACATTAGTAGGTTATATATCCCCTCTGTATCTCAGTTTCTTCATCTGTAAATTGGGGATAATAATAACAATATGTTATTCAATGGGTTGTTGTGGAGATTAAATGAGGTATCATACATAAAGTATTAAGAATGGTGCCTAGCCAAAAACGAGTGCTTAAATTCATTGGGGTAACATTAACTGCTATAACAAATAGAGCTAAAATGCTTTTAGCTCAATGGTTCAACCACAATAGATATTTCTCCCTCATTTACGTGACATTCCAAGGTGTTCTTGATCAATTGGGGCAACTTTTCTCTACATGGCTTTACAAGGACCTGCATTAATGGATTCCCACTTATCTCCAATACATGGCTTCTCCAATCCTATTAGCCAGAAAAAGGAAAGAACGGAGAGGAGTGTGTATGGGAGATTTCTATGGGTCAGACTTGGAATTAGAACTCATTATTTCTGCTCACATTCTATTGGCTAGAACATATCACATGGCCACACCTAACTACAAAGGAGCCTGGGAAATGCAGTCTAGGAAATGGATTTTAGTGACTGTGCAAAAAACCTGGCTAAAATAATCATTATTATTGCTCTCATTATTACCAACTTTCTAGCTTGGGCTCCCATCTTCTTGCACCTGGCAAGTCACAATAGCTTCCTCACCAGTCTTCCTGACTCCAAACTTCCTCCCACCCAAACCCTTTCTCCACACCAAACCCCGTGTTATTACCTAAAATCCAAATCTAATCATCTCACTCACCATCCCCCAACTGCCAATTTAATATCCTTCTGTGACTCCTCACTGCCTCAGGACACAGTCAAAGTCCTTGCAGTTCCTCAAGGATTCAGTCAACGCACATCCCTTTGGTCTCACCTCCAGGCCCTGCTCATTTTACAGCTGGCATCTGTGACTGAACACTATGGATACTCCAGGGAATAAGGTAGACAGGACTCTGCCCTATAGACTTTATATTTTATTTTATTTATTTTTTACTTATTTATTTGACAGAGAGAGAGAGCACAAGCAGGGGGAGTGGGAGAGGGCGAAGCAGGCTCCCCACTGAGCAGGGAGCCCAATGCAGGACTCGATCCCAGGACCCTGGGATTATGACTTGAGCTGAAGGCAGACACTTAACCGACTGAGCCACCCAAGCGCCCCTAGACTTTACATTTTTAGTGAAGTAACCAAAACCAGTAAACAAATAAATATACAATATTAAGTGAAGAAAATAAAGGGTAAGGAAATTGACAGTGGTGAACTAAATAAATAGATAAATAAATAACATCTTGAATTTTACTGGCAAGTGAAAGCCATCCACAGAGAAATACACTGTGGACTTGATCTTCACTATACTTACATATACCCCTGCGACTGCATATTACAAAAGAGTTCTTATCGTTGACCTATACTTGTGTTCCTTTGAACTTCTTTTATGACTGCTATTCAGGGAAACAATATAGAGCAATAAAGATTGCCTAATGTGCTATTTGTGTGGGATGTTGACAGAATAATATAATTTATTATTGTCCACTGGGGAGTTAGAGTACAAAGGGCTCATTTTTTTTCCCTACCATCTTCTTTGCAAAAAAATTCAACATAAAATATTTAATAAAATCAGGTTTTACTCAAGTATGTAGAAGTGTTATTTTTTTTAAATTGCCTGGACAATGTTATTGTCTCCTTAGTAATTTTTTTTTTAAAGATTTTATTTATTTATCTGACAGAGAGAGACATAGCGAGAGCAGGAACACAAGCAGGGGGAGCGGGATAGGGAGAAGCATGCTTCCCGCGGAGCAGGGAGCCCAATGTGGGACTTGATTCCAGGACCCCGGGATCATGACCTGATCCGAAGGCAGACACTTAACGACTGAGCCACCCAGGCGCCCTTTTAAATGTTATATTTGTGATGTTCCTGTCACTTTACTGTATTTAGATTTTCAAATTCAGGAGATGTGAAGTTAAAGATTTTCTTGTAGACGCTATTCACTTATTCAGGGTAAGTGGCTCGTATCTGACTTAGATCTTTAATTGTCAAACATGAGCATGTTCCATGATGTGACATCCACATAAAGCCATGAATTTCCACTCAGAATCCTCTACTAAAAAACTGGAACTTTTAATTCGTGATAGCAAAAGAAAGTTGCAAACAATCTAATTGTCAAATTGTTGGAAGATCTTTAAAAATTGGACTACTGTACTGTCATCAAAACTCAAGTTTTTGTAAAATACTTAAGAGCATGGAAAAATAGGTGGGATATAAAACCAAGTGAAGAGGGAGAATGTAAAAGAGTGTAAAGAACATAATTGCATGAGTCTGGTTTAGAAAACTCAAAGTTACCTAAAAGAAGTCAGCAGACTGGCAGGGGAGCTTTACAAAACTGTCAGAGACCCTAGCCTTCTACATTGCTACTCTCCTTTCTTTAGCTGGTGACTTCCAAACCATTGGCTCAAGGTGGTTGCTTGAACACCATCCATTATACCTACATCCCAGCCATCAAAAGAGGAAACAGGCAAAAAAGGGAATGCCTCGCATAGTAGACAGAATAACGGTCTGCTAAAGATGCCCATGTCCCAACCCCTGAAACTCATAAATATGTTATCTTACCTGGAAAAAGGGACTTCAAAGATATAACTAAGTTAAAGATCTTGAGATGGGGAATTTATCCTAGATTATCCAGGTGGGCCCAGTGTAATCACAAGGGCCCTTATGAGGGCAGCAAAGGGTGAGAGTCAGAGGAGATGTGACAGTGGAAGCAGAGGTCAGAGTGATGTGAGAAAGAGGCCCTGAGCCAAGAAAGGCATGTAACCTTTAGACGCTGGAAAAGGCAAAGAAACAGTCCTTCCTAGAGCCTCCAGAAGGGACACAGCCCTGTCAACCCATTTTAGACTTCTGACCTCCAGAACTGTAAGATAAGAAACTTGTGTTGCTTTAAGATCCTAATTTCATGGCAATTTGTTACAGCAGCAATAGGAAACTAATGCATACTCCCTTAACTTGCCAAGGAAGAAGGTAAACATAGATAATAGGGCATAATTAACATATTCTGCCACAATGTTTTCCTTTAAAAAAAATGGAAATATATATTCCAAAGGAAATAGGTTAATTATGTTTTGCTAGAAGTCTTTGGTTACAAAAATGGAGTCCCAATCCCAATTCTAAGTTACATAATTTAAGCAAGGGGAAGAAAGGTTATTTACAATATATTTGAATCTCACCTCATTAACGAAGAAGTAAAGGATAAATTGTATATCCATAGGGCTTGTAACCAAGGACTCATCCAACATCAGCCCACGCCCTTCTCTCTCTCTCTCTCTCTCCTCTGCTTTTCTCTGTTTTAGTTCATTCCCTTCTACTGAAGATGGACCTTACTCATATGATGAGAATCAAAGCAGTGGGCATCCCTGAGTCGCTCAGTCCAACTTAAAGACCTTCACCTGATCGTTCATTCATTTGCCATGTGTTTATTGAGCCAGGCCTGTGAAGACAGGCAAGTCCCTGGCCTCATTCTGGTAGCTGATACAGATAATAAACAAATATATAAACAAAATACATAAACAAGATCCTTAGAGATCAGGATCTTGTTTGTCATTGTTCATTATGTATGATGATGGAAATGTGCAGAGATGAAATACCGAGTAACAGGAGAGACCACTTCATACTGGGTGGTCAGGGAAGGCTTCTCCAAGAAGCTGACATCTAAGACCCCAAAGAGAAATAAAGATGTGAGCATGATCCAGGGGACAGCGAAGACCCCAAGATAACTTCTTGAAGCAACAGAAGGGAGGCCAACATACTTGGTGCCAAGTGAGCAGATGGGGATAGTAAAAGATGAGGCTAAGAGCTACATCCAACAGAGCTTCATGGATATATCTTGGTTTTTCTAGAAGAGTCCCCATTACATCTGTTTCCCCACCATAAATATTAAAAGCCATCCCAGGTTGGATGATACATTTTTCAGTCACCTTGCATATGCAGCTATAGGACACAGGATTTTCTCCTAAGAGAAATGGAAAGGTATTGAAAAGTTTTAAGCAGGGCCATACAAGTCTGATTTGTATTTAATATCACTGGAGGGGCGCCTGGGTGGCTCAGATGGTTGGGCGTCTGCCTTCGGCTCAGGTCATGATCCCGGGGTCCTGGGATCGAGCCCCACATCGGGCTCCTGGCTCAGCGGGGAGCCTGGAGCCTGCTTCTCCCTCTCCCTCTGCCTCTCTCCCTGCTCATGCTCTCTCTCTCTGTATCTCTGTGTCTCAGGTGAATAAATAAAATCTTTAAAAAAAAAATACATTTAATATCACTGGAAACCAGAGAATGAGTTAATAAATGCAGTAAATTAAGTATGTCTACATTTGGAGTACTGATTTTCTAAAAACAGAAATCAATATTGAGATAAAATTAAAATAGGTACAATTTGTGACTTAGCATAAGGCATAGATATACCCTCATCATCCTCATGAACACATAGACCTTAATACCACCACTCTGTTTGTTACTCTTCCTCCTCTTAAACCCAGAAGCACTTTCTGAGGCAGCACATAGCTCCAGCTGTCTGGGTCTCATAGCAACTTGGCAGCATAATGCTTCTAGGCTGAAATCCCAACTTCCATGGATTCATGCAGTTTCGGCCACAAATATTTACCTTACCTGGCTCCTGGGGCTAATTAAAAGGGTAGGGCTCCATTCCACTTGGCTCTCCCCTAAATTGCTTTCAGAGTCAGAAGCAGCTGCCGGACAAGAATGACAGCCCCATAATTCATCTCTACATTCACACCAGTGACTCCTTCACAAATGTCCTTTTCAAATTAGGAAAAGGGTCCATAGCCATACCCTGCTCTTGCCACTCTCCTACTGGATTTGAAATTGCATCTCCTTATAATGATTTCTCCTAGAAGCTGAAGTTATACTTAGCAGCACATCTATCTTCCAACTGCCTCTGGAAGAGAGAATCTCAGGATCAAATACTGAGAACTTATTATACCAGTTAGAACACAGCGTTTCATTGCAAATGTTTATTATTGTAAAAATGATACATGTTTACTATAAAAGATTTGAGAAGGTGAGAGGCGCCTGGGTGGCTCAGTCACTTAAGTGTCTGACTCTTCATCTCAGCTCAAGTCTTGATCTCAGGGTCATGAGTTCAAGCCCAGCACTGAGCTCCATGTTGGGCATGAAGCCTACTTAAAAAAAAAGAGAGAGAGAGAGAGAGATTCAAGAAGATGAGAATTGAAAAGTGAATTTTTCCCTCTCTGCTCCCTCAGCCCCTGTCATGGACCCCAGTGAATGTCTTTCTCCTTGGTAACGTCTATTACCAGTTTGGGCCATTTTCTATGCATATATATGCAAATAGAGAAATATTTATTGGCATTTAAATAGGTCACCCTAAAGGCTTGAAGTGATTTCATGATAACAAGCAAGTCCAGATTTGATAAACCATGAAATGGAATCACATCGCAGTTCCCTGGCAGGAATTGAAGACTCAGCTCTCCTAGCAAAGCAGAATAGCTGAGTTAATCCAACAATTCAGAACAGGGTCAAGATACCAAATTCAAATCACCAGACCCAGGAAGAAACCAGACAGGAAGTTAGGTCACAACTCTGAAAATAGACTCAAAGCTTGAGTGGGGAATGAAAATTGATGGAGAAGCTGGAAATAGAGTCTGAGACAGGGGCTCAGAGTGCAGGGTCTGGTCTGGAGGGGAGGAGAAGCACCATGGGGTCTACTGTGGTCACTGGGGTGATGGAAGGTAGTAGAGTTGGAGAAGCCAGGAAGGCAAGATGGGGTTTTCCTTAGAGGGAAAGTGGAGATATTGCTGGGAAAACAGAACACATCCACAGAGTAAGAGGAGCTGAGGAAGGCATCAGGCTGAAGGCTAGAAGGCATCTATCTGGGGAGTTATGAGGCTGAGAAAGATGAGAGAGAGAGAGAAGTAGAGAGAGAGAAAGAGAGATGGAATCTCCCTCTTAGGGGAATTCAAATAATTTCTAACAATATTATATGTTGCCTTTCAGGTGTTTCTCTTTTGTATTTTTTATGGTAGTAAAGTATACATAACACAATTTTAACCATTTTTTAGTGTACAGTTCAGAGACATTAAGTACGTTCACATTGTTGTGCAACCATTACCACCATCCATCTCCAGAATGATTTTCATCTTGCAAAAGTTGAATCTCTGTCCCCATTAAACTCCACTCCCCGAGCCCCTGGCAACCACTATTCTACTTTCTGTCTCTATGAATCCGATGACTCTAGGTACCTTATGGGTCAAATCATACAATATTTGGCCTTTTATGACTGGCTTACTTCCTTAGCATAATGTCTTCAAGTTGCAGCCATCTTTTTTTTTTTTAAGATTTATTTGTTTTTAGTAAATAAAGAGAAGAAGCAGAGGGAGAGGGAGAGAGAACCTCCAACAGACTCCTCACTGAGTGTGGAGCCCAACACACGGCTCCATCTCACAACCCTGAGATCATGACCTGAGCCGAAATCATGAGGCAGATGCTCAACCAACTGAGCCACCCAGGTGCTCCAAGGTTTATCCATGTTATAGAGTGTGTCAGAATTTCCTTCCTTTTTAAAGCTGAATAATGGAGAATGCAAGCGGGTGCAGCTACTCTGGAAAACAGTATGGAGGTTCCTCAAAACGTTGAAAATAGACCTACCCTACAACCCAGCAATTGCACTATTGGGTATTTACCCCAAAGACACGAATGTAGTGATCTGAAGGGGCATCTACACCCCAATGTTCATAACAGCAATGTCCACAATAGCCAAACTATGGAAAAAGCCCAGATGTCCACCGCCAGATGAATAGATAAAGAAGATGTGGTGTATATATATATATGGAATATTATGCAGCCATCAAAAAATGAAATATTGACATTTGCAACGACATGGATGGAACTAGAGGGCATTATGCTAACCGAAATAAGTCAGTCAGAGAAAGACAATTACCATATGATCTCGCTGATATGTGGTATTTGAGAAACAAAGCAGAGGATCATAGGGGAAGAGAAGAAGAGAGGAAGAGAGGAAAAAGACGAAACCAGAGAGGGAGACAAACCATAAGAGACTCTTAATCTCAGGAAGAAACTGAGAGTTGCTGGAGGGGAGGGGGGTAGGGGGATGGCGTGGCTGGGTGATGGACATTGGGGAGGGTATGTGTTGTGGTGAGTGCTGTGTATTGTGTAAGACTGATAAATCACAGACCTGTATCCCTGAAACAAATAATACATTATATGTTAATAATTTTAAAATTTTTTTAAAAAATAAAGCTGAATAATATTCTATTATATGTATCTATCACTTTCTTTATCTACTCATCCATTTATTCATGGACACTTGGGTTACCTCCACCATTTGGATACTATGAATAATGCTGCTATGAATATTGGTATACTTTCAAGTATTTTTCTAAATAAAACATTTCAAGCCATGAAAGACGAACAGGGGTTTTTTGTTTGTTTGTTTGTTCTTTTTTGTGTGTTTTTCTTTAAGGAGAGAAGGGAATTCCTGGGGGAGGGAAAGCATGGATAAAAGTGTGGAATGGAGAAACACAGCTTGATCAATGAAGGGTAGGAGACTGATTGAGGCAGCAGCATGGAAGGGGGATAGAGTGAAAGGTGAGGTAAGAAACATGAGTATGTCAGGTCATTGAAGTCTGGAAGTACAGAAAATAATAGAATATATTCACTACCCAGTTGTTTCATATCTCAATATTTTGCCATATTTTCTCTTTTTTTGAAAAAAAAAAACAACAATATTCTGGATACAACTGATGCTCCCTGCACCAACCCTCATCCCATTCTTTCACTTCCCTTCACAATGGCACCCATTTTCCTGAATTCCAAGTTTCATTTTTTCCTTGTTTTATGATTTTACTACATATGTACATCATGTGTTTTCATGCTTTTAAACTTTATTATTATATGAATGGCATCATACTTTGTATACATCCTTTTCTAACTTTTTCCTCATTAACATTACATCATAGAGGTTTATCTAGATTATTTCATCCCATTGTATGAATATTCCACACTGTATTTTCGCAGCATTATAGCATTACAACGCTATAATGAACATTCTTGTACATTTTCCTTGTTTACATATGTGAGACTTTAGGCTATTGACCTAGATGTGGAATTGCTGGTTCTAGATTAACGTGCATCTTCAACTTTATTTGTAAAGTCAAATTGCTTTCCAACAAAGTGGTTGTATCAATTTATACTTCCACAAGCAGTGAACAGTCATTTCCATTTTGCCCCATTCTTGCCAACAATATAGATTGTCAGATGTCTACATTTTTTTAAAGTTGGTAAGATAAATCACAGGATAAGAGCCAGATTTTTGAGCAACACTCTTGGTGTCCAAATTCTGGCTTTATCACTTACTAGTTGTATGAGCTTGGGCCTACTTTCCCTTTCTGGAAGAGAAAAGAGCTAGTAGTACCAACCTCATGCATTTATTGCAAGGTTTAAGTGTGTTAACACATGGAAAGCATCTGGAACAATGTATGGTTAGTGCTCAATAAATGTCATCCCTGTTTCAGAATTTTGAGTTGGCCATTCAAGAATTGTTTTCTGTAAACTTCTTATTCCTTTCTTTACCCTTTTCATATTGATTTGTAGGTATTCTTTAAATTTCCTGAATAATAATCATTGTATTTATATGTTCCAAATATCTTCTTTTGGCCAGTAGTTTGTCATCTCAGTTTTTATGACATACTTTGTCAAGAAGATTTTTTGGTTTTATTTTTTTCAATAATCCAAGTTTTATTAGAGAAAAACTTCTAGTCCCCACTTCTTGTCCATGCAATACTCCAATTTTGGCCAAAAATGGGGGTGAGGGTTGGGGAGGATATCAGTTAGTCCCAGATCCAAGATCCTAGCAATAAAATTGTCAAACCAATTGTCATGAAGTTTTTAATCAGAATCTAGTCAAATGTATCATCCCATTTTTTTTGTTGTTTAATTTTTTTCCTCATTTTGGTCATAAAAATATTCTCAAATATTTTCTTTTCTGAAAGTTTTTAAAGTTTGCTCTTCACATTTAGAATTTTAGGATTTGATCCACCTGGAATTTAATTTTGTGATTAGTGTTAAGAAAGGATTTTTTTTTTTACTCTGACCACGTTTCCACATGTGAAAACAAATGTTTTGGTATCATTAATCAAATTTTCAGTGCCACTTCTTGTCTTTCTATATATGTTTAGGTCTGGTTTTAGCCTCTCTGTTTTACTCCATTACTCTATTATTATTATTATTAATTTTGCCTGCAACAAATACAATAACACATAATAGTACAATAATAATATTGTAATTCCTTACAATAGCTTTAATATTAATCTCGCCATTGCCATCTTTGTTGAGCTAATTCCTTTCCCTGTATGGTTCCAAGTTCAAGTTGGCCAAGAAGAATTTGTGTGAGACCTTGGGATGTGGAAGTGAAGGGAGGCTGTTACTTTGTGAAGGTCTTCACAATTAGATGGACTGACTGACATACAGACATGGAAGTAACAGAAGGATTCCAGCTGGCCCTTGCTCTCTTCTGCTTTGCATTCAGCTTTTCTTCCCAGCTGCTGGTCGTATAGCTCCAATTGCTGGTCCTGCAGCTCAAGGTCCCCTACCAGACACTTGGCTAAGATCCATAGATGAGGTGGCTGCACAGAAGCAATAGTTTTGCAGAGACCTCTCCAGGCGCTCCCCTCTGCAGTACAACCTCGGTAGCTGGGTGTGCTTGGCTTCTTAGATTTCCCTGTAATCTCTGACTTGTCTACCCACACCAGTGCTCCTAGAGGACTGGATGAAGATTCTTCTTTGATCCTCCAGCTTTTCCTTCCAGACCTTCATTTTGCCAACTCCTCCCATAGTTGTAAGGTCCACTTCCTAGAATGAGCCACTTATGTCATTACACTCATTGCAGCTTTGCTCTCTTGACTGAACCCTGACTGACACACTGAATATGGTAGAGTGAGCCTTCCCATTTTACTCTTCTTCAAACTTCTTTCTCCTTTGCTCTTTCATATGACTTTTTGAATCATCTTGTCAACTATACCAAAAAAAAAAAATCACCTGGGATTGTTTTGAATTTATTAATTTGGGGAGAACTAGCATTTTTTGTAATATTTAGTTTTTAAAAAATTATTTATTGATGTTGTATGGCAATGCAAATTATTTTTTTTATTTTTATTGTTATGTTAATCACCATACATTACATCATTAGTTTTTGATGTAGTGTTCCATGATTCATTGTTTGTGCATAACACCCAGAATGCAAATTATTTTTATACTAATCCTGTATCTAGTCACTAGCTGGTATCTTATATTTGTTCTAATTGTTTGTATTTTCTCTTAGCTTCTATAAATGCAATACTATTCCTATGAGTAGTGATACTTTGTTGTTGTTGTTGTTGTTGTTTTTGTCGTTTTTTTTTCTTTTCTTTTCCAATCCTCATGGCTTTTCTTTTCCTCTCTTATTGCCCTGACTGGGACCTTCAAATAGTGACTGGATGGAAATCACTATTGGCATCTTTTCCTATCTTGATATTAAAGGGAATAATTCTAAAGTTTCACCACTAAATATAATGTTTGCTACAAGTTTCTGATAGGTATATTTGTTCAGTTAAGATAATTCCCCCTACAGGGGTACCTGGGTGGCTCAAATGGTTAAGCATTCATCTCTCGGTTTCAGCTCAGGTCATGATCTCAGGCTCATGAGATTGAGCCCCATGTTGGGCTCCATGCTCAGCACAGAGTCTGCTTGGGATTCTCTCCCTTTCCCTCTCCCTCCCCCTCTGCCCCTCCTCCTACTCACATGCACTCTCTCTCTGAAATAAATAAATAAAATCTTTTTTAAAAAGATAATTCCCCCTACAATTCATAGAAAAAAAAAATCCCCAAATAACCCAATTAAAAAATGGTCAAAGACTTCAACAGACATTTCTCCAAAGAAGAAATACAAATGGCTAGCAGGTATATGAAAAGGTGCTCAACATCACCAATCATGAGGGAAATGCAAATAAAAACCATAATGAGATATCATCTCACACCTGTTAGGATGGCTATTATCAAAAAAGCAAAGGTAACAAGTGTTGGCAAGGATGTAGAGAAATTGGAATCCACTGTTAGTGGAAATGTGAAGTGGTGTAACCACTATAGAAAACACTATGGAAGTTCCTTAAAAAATTAAAAATGGAACTACCATATGATCCAGTCATCTCACTCCTGGATATATATATATAGAAGAAATGAAATCAGGATCTTTAAGACATATCTGTACTTCCATGCTCATTATAGCATTATTCACAACAGCCAACATATGGAACAATCCAAATGTCCATTGACAGAGGATGGATAAATAAAATGTGGTCTATACATACAGTGGAATATTATTCAGCCTTAAAGAAGAAGTAAGTCCTAATCTTTGCAACAACATAAATGGACCTGGAAGATATTATGCTAGGTGAAGAAGTCAGTCACAGCAGGACAAATACTCCCATGATTTCACTTATATAAAAGTGTGGTTAGAATGGTGGTTGCCAGGGGAAATGGGAAATTAGGAGATGTTCAATGAGCATAACATTACAGTTAGACAAAATGTTTAAGTTCTAGAGATCTGCTATGCAACATAGTATTTATAGTTAACAATATGGTTTGTGCACTTAAAAGTTTGCTAAATGGGAAGATCTCATGTTGTTTTCTTTACCCTCCACACTCCCTCCAAAAAGCAAAGGGACTCAAAGAAACTTGGAGGTGATGGATATATATATTACCATGATTGTGGGGGTTATCAGAAATGAATGTTTATTTCCAAACTAATCAAATTATACACATTAAATATGTGCAGCTTTTTAGTATATTGATTATGTATACCTCAATAAAGCTGCCTAAATAAATAACTTTTTAAAAAATGTCAGGCTTAGGTAACAGTGAAAGGGTAGGTTCTTGTCTTCACCAAGGAGAATTTGGGAAGAGATTTCCATTTGCAAGTTGTTCCCTAAAATGGACAACTTAACATTTGCTAGATCAAATAGTGTCCAATATTCAGAATAATTCAAGTTTTGTGAAATAAATGTGTACAAAATAAAATTCCTTCTTATTTGTATTTCCTGTTTTTTTAAATTGAAAGAGTATTACATTTTAACAAATTATTTTTCTGCCTCTATTAAGGTAAGTATGTGCTTTTTCTCTTGCTCTTTCTCTTTTCAATTTGTTAATGTGGCAAATTATATTGATAGATTTTTTTTCTAAGACTAAAACATCCTTGCTTTCCTGGGATAAACCCAGTAGTGTATTATTATTTTTGTTAAGTCAGTGACTTTGCTGAATTTTATCAGAATTTATACCTTTGTATTTGTAAGTAAGTTAGGCTTACAATTTTCCCTACTATCCTTTTCTTATTTTGGATTCAAGTTTGTGCCAGTCTAATAAAGTGAGTTTGGGGGTTTTCTTTCTTTTCATACTCTATTTCTCTAGAATAGTTCATAGAAGATTGGAACTATACGTTCTTGTAAATTTGGTAAGATTTGCCTGTAAGAAACTAACTATATCTTAATTCATAATGTGGGTAGATTTAACCACTGATTTAATGTCTTTCAAGGTCATAGGATTTAGGTCATTTATTTCCTCTTGAGTCAGTTTTAATTGTTCACACTTTCCTAGAAAATTGACCGTTTTGCATATTTCAAATTAGTTGACATAAAGCTGTACATGATTGTCCCTTGTTACCTGTTTTAATTTCCAATATATTTGTGGTTATGTTGCTTTTCAATTCCAATTTCAATATTGTTTTGGATATCTTTTGAATGTAATGCTATGGTGAGACTGGCCATAAGGAAGCCCAGTTTTAAATGGGCTATAATGGCCAATTCTTACAATAGCCCAGAGTCTGAAGTAGGAATAGAAATAGAAAGACCACTAGAACTATTTCCCTACAACTTCTGTCTACTGCCCCTAATTCCTCCCTGTGAAATCACATAACTTCAAATGCATGCTTGTACATATTCCTTAGAAATTCGTACTCTTGCATAAATGCAAAATGGTGGTGGTCTATTTTCTCTAAGTGCTCAGTCCATTCAAAGAACAGAAGACAATAACATATCTCTCCTGAAATGTATCTCCTGCAGCTTAAGTATCCTCCGTTTTTCTAACAGTTACTCAAATACCCTGGATCACAAGCTCTTTGCCAGCCCTCTCCTTCTAGTGATCCAACCCAGTGTACCAGCATCCTAAACTGAATCCTTTACTGCAGGTGTGGTTTGACCTACACAAGTAGGATGAGTCCAATAGGATGGGACCCCTCCATTAGTGCTTCCTAAAATACACTGATCTGCTCACTCCATCACATTACTGACTCATGTTAATTTTGCAGTCAACCAAACATTTGGGGTTTTTTCACACATGCTGTGGAGGAATCTTTATTCCCAAGTAATACAGGAGCAAAACTTCATTATGTAATTTCTTAGTCTACCAACTTACAAAGAGAATTTAAAGCATATCTGAGCCATAAGCAAGTATCCTTGTGAACAAGGATGGGGGAGCTAGTAGACAGTCCTGTCCTCAGCAATGTGGAGGAAGAGATCTTCCTTTGTAAAGAAGGCATGACAGCTGGGTCATACCACAGTACAATTGCCATGAACAGGGAATGAAAAATAATTGCCATTTATTGAGAACCTACTGGGGGCCAAATCTATGTTAGGTGCTCTACATATGTTATCTAAACTTTAGTCCTCCTAACAACACCGAATCAAGGTGTAAAGATGTAAATAAATAAATGCCAGATAAAAATAGCCGAATTTTATTTATGAGGAAACCAAGACTCAGTGCCTGACTTGCACAAAAGCTGAAAAGCAATGGAGCCTTATTTGACTCTAAAATCTGTGTAATTTCTTCCACACAGCCAGCCAGGAGTGAGTAAATGTGGGTGGAGGCATCAAGCGGCAAGCAGCAAGGGCACTTGTGTAATGCTTTATAGTTTAATGAATGACTTTCACCTACACTAACTCTTTTAATTCGATCCTCATAACATCCTCATGTGGTAGGCAGAGGAGGTGATACAATCTCTATTTTACAAGTGAAGATATTAGCACTCCGAGAATCAAGTGACCTACCCAAGGTCACCCAGCTAGCCAGTGAGGTTGCAGGGCAGACCTTAACCCCAGGCTCCCCGTCAGCAAGTGCCGTGTGACCACCCCTCCTGGCCGCTGTTTAGGGCAATGAGGACATCAGAGGGCTGGAGCAGGTGCTTATGACCAATATGGATGTGGGAAAGGGGTTCAAAACCCAAACCTTCCCAAGAAAATGTAATGCTCTGTTATTATTTTTTAATCATCTGAGGCTTCAGGAGGCACAGGAGAAGGAAAGCCCTGGCTAATGGCCCAAGAAGCAGAGCAGTTTAGGACAAACAACATTGCTGTTTCTTCCACACAAGGCGAGGCCACCTTTTACCACTGACACGACTGGTGCACTAGATCATTGTGGGGAAGGGGGCTGTAAACCTACCGACCAGTGGACCTATCGACCTTCATTTGATTTCTTCAGCAAAGCTAGAATCTTAAAAACAAAAACAAAACTTAAAATGAAATCAAGTGTGTTCATTTCACAATCCATTGTAGACATGTAAATTTAACATCAGTCCAGTATGCACAGAACATCTAGTGTAACCAGTTACTAAAACTCCACTTAAGTCAAGCACCATCTTATTCAAGCCCTCAAAATAGAGGCTTTGTCTGCTAATTGCAATTCACCTGCTGGTAACCGGTTCCCATGTGGTCCCAACTGAGACCAAATCCCCCCAGCTGGGAGGTTCTCTTTTTTCCTATGCCACCGATTCACATCTGTTGTCCTCTCTCAAACCTGGCTGAGAAACTGTTCTCCTGGAGGACCCTAAATTACCCAGGGAATTCGGCATGCCCTCAACACGCAAGCCAGCATCTTTACCTGTTAACAGATGGTGGACATATGAAAGTTCCTTAGAGTTTTGTTTCTTCAACCAAGACATTACAAAATCCGGGAGCAGACCCTGAGCTTTTCTAGTGCTTTCCAAGCCTCACTGTGGTTCAAGTTCACCCAAGCACCTTAAAAGAACATACAGATGGGGGTACCTGGGTGGCTCAGTCGGTTAAACATCTGACTCTTGATTTCAGCTCAGGGCATGATCTCATGGTCATGAGATCAAGACCAATGTTGGGCTCTGCACTGGGCAGGAAGCCTACTTAAGATTTTCTCTCCTTCTGAGCCACCCCTCACCCCCCACCAACTCATGAAATCTCTCTCTCTAAAAAAAAAAAAGAACATATAGATGCCTGGCCTGCTCTCAGAAAGGATTCTGCTACAGAGAAATGTGTTAAACCACATAATGTTTCTTCCACACCGCCAGCCAGGAGTGTGGCCATATCAGCATGTCAGCAAGATGCAAACTATGGAAAAAAGAGATGAAGGGAGAGCTTGTAGATTCAAAGAGACTTAAGAGACCTGACAGCCAATGTGACATTTGAACTTAGTTGATTCTCATTTCAAACAAACACAAGGTAAAAACAACAAACAAAAACAAAAGAGAATTTGTAAATTTGGAAGGCAACTGAAATTTTGAACATCATTTGAGTATTTAATGATATCACAGACTTTTTGCTATTTTCTGTTTAGATGTAATAATGGTATTGTGGTTATTTTTTAAAATCACACACAAAAAAACTCTGGTAGAGAAAGGTACTGAAATATTTTGATAATATTTGAGAATAATATGATGATAAAATGATATGATGTCTAGAATTTGCTTCAAAAAGGAGTAAATAGAAACCTAGATGAAGCAAGACTGGCCATTAGTTGATAATTATTGCAGCTGGGTATTAGGTTCATGGGAGTAAGTGGGGTTCATTATGCTTTTTTGGTCTACTTCAGTATATTTTTGAAAATTTCCATAATAAAATTTTAATTTCCCTAGGTTTGTGAACTGTTGTATTTCTCTGCTCCACCCCCCCACCTTAACACACTCATACGCATATTCATATATAGAGACCACCTATTTCAATGTGAATTCAATGTTTATTCCTTGGAGGAGAAGAAAGGGGACATGGGAGTAGAGCACTTTTGTACTGTGTACAAATGCAACACATTTCAGAGTTTCTCATATGATTTGTACTAGTTCTAGACTGAGGCACGTAGAAGAGCTGTTACTAACATCAAATCAGTCTATTTACCTCCGAAAGACTAGTCCCTCTCCTTTTAAATTAAAAGTTTGTTTCTTTCTTTATAAACTGCCATGCCTGCAGTTTATGAGATTTGTGTGTTTGTGTGTATGTGGGGCCACCATGTACATCTGTGCAGGTTGTGCACAGCACAAGGGTTTCAAATCCAAGGGGGCATCCTTCATGTTGTCAACACTGTAGATTTGCATTTTTACTATGACAGCTGTCTTGCAAGTGGTAATAAAATGTCTTGTTCTAACAAAATCAGTATTTGATAACTTTCCAACCAATGGAAGCGGGGGCTCCTCTTCTAATTATGGAGTTACCATATGGGGTAGCAGTGGACTCACTCTGCCTGACTGCCTGAATTTGAATTCCT
This sequence comes from Phoca vitulina, assembly GCF_004348235.1. NCBI lineage: Eukaryota > Metazoa > Chordata > Mammalia > Carnivora > Phocidae > Phoca > Phoca vitulina. The sequence continues at coordinate 7,986,902 of NW_022589722.1, forward strand.
TTCCCCAAACCGCTCACTGACTTTATAATCTTCCTAAGTTACTGAATAGTCCTGAGCCTAAGTTTCTTCATCTGTAAAATGGGACGGTAAAATTGAGAGCATTGTTCAAAGTTTTAAATGCATATGAAACAGTGTCTGCCAAATTGTAAGCCCACAATCAGTGTCAGAGATTAGCTATTAGCCTATCTACTCATACAGATCTAATTTTATGGGGGGGGGGGGGGTGTCTGTGTGTGTTGTGTTGTGTCTTTCATTAGAATGGACTTCAAGAAGACTATGTCCATTATTTTACTAACTCAGACTATTTTAAAAAGAGGACATTTTTTCCTAGCCACCAAGTTTTGAAAGATGCAGTAAAGCTCAAGGTCCATGTAAGCAGCCAGGGTTTATAAGCCTTTCTGCACACAGGAGCTGTGTGCATATGCTGATGGAGAGCTCTCCGAAGAAATATTCTGGGGTTTTTCCATCCTGCTAACTACTTGGCCTGTAAGCCTGTAATGCGAAAAGATCCAGTGGGAGTTGCCAGCCACAAAAGGGGTATTACCCCACAGGGAGAATAGAGTCAAAATGCTTCAAGAGGTTAAAAGTCTATTTTTAAAAGGAAAGAACACAGAGTATGCCTTTAACTTGTGTTAAAAATAAACTCAGCTGCCTCCTTTACACTCCCACCCCCTCCCCCTGTCCTCCCATACCCTGTACTGCCCATAGGGAAGAAAGAGTACCAGTGTTTCATTTTGTTTCTCCTCATGAGTTTTTCTTTTCTTTTTTCTTTTTCTTTCATCTTTAGCCAAACATGAGCTACTTGGTTTTCAGTTCACAAAACAATTTGCATTCTCTCTTAAAATTTCCTCAGGGATCCGCAGGAAGCAGGTTGGATTTATCATTTAGAATTAACCCTTGTCAGGGGCTAAGGAAGAAATCCACGAGGAGATAAACAAAATGGATCCCTCCAGCTCTCCCCCAGGCCTGGGAAGTGTCTGCAGGGGAGACCATTCAGACCTCATTCAGAGGGCCTTTCAGGGAATGCTATTTAACGTTGGGGTTTAAGCACGGGCTTTTCCTGGGGCCTGGTTACCCTTAGAAACGCTGCTTTGCTGAGTTGCTTTCAATAAATTCCATTAAACAACTACAAAAATCCTAAAGATCAGATGTGCCAGTTTTTGTTCATGAAAGAGCTAATCTAGTATAGCAGAAAAGCTGCTGTCTGGAGTGAATAATCTTGATTTCTTAATGTATGTAGAGGGTAGAGGGATTTCAAGACCCCAGTGGGAGGCATAGATGTTGAAGAATAGAGAGACACAGGTCTGTCTGTACACAGGACTGATATTTCATTGGGTGGGGGGATGAGAGATGAAGGGGTCACTGGGAACTTGTTTACTTAAAAAGATTTTTTTTTAAAAAAAGAGACAGCGCTTAGTCAACATAAGATAAAGGAAAAAGCAACAGAATTCATTTTAAGAAATAAAGGTCTAGTCTCGTCAGCCTCTCCCTTGAAACATGACCTCAGTGAAGCCATTCACTTCCCTACAGTTTCCTTTTTACAAAATGAGATCCTCGCCTTCTTAGATCTATTCTTTAATAGGAATAGTGTTAAATTATATACAGTTGACAAAAAGAAAATATTGTACCAGAGCATTTAACAAGTTTAAAATCTCAGTACAAATATGTACTGATTTAAACATCATTCAAATTTAATGAAGTGATTTTGATGCATGTCTGGCAAGGTAGAAGGGAAACTCTATCAGTAAAGGTTGAGGTTGAGCCAATTGTCTTCCATTTTTCATGAAAAGGAAACACTCTAGTGCATACCTGGGGGCACTAGCACCTAACCAAATATGCCTTGAAAACAGAGTACAGGTTGAAAGCCAGATTCCTAGCAGGAATGATCAGCCTCTGGGACACTATGAAGTCCTTCATGGGGTCTTCTACTCAATATGCTCAACAGACATTATTACCCAATGAAGACCTTGTTCTCACCATGTGTATATGCAACTATTTTTCCAAATGTATATGGATTGGTTGTGATTAATAAGATATAATTGATAAATTATAAATTCATTAATTTTATTTCTGTATTAGGTATTAATAAAATAAAAACTCATTTTAAAACTTTAGCAAAATCAAGTAGATTTTCAGCGTATGTGTTTTTCTTTTTTTTTCAGCCCTGACCATCGTGGATTTATTGGTATTAATCTATATTGATTAATTTGTATTAAATTGTATTTATTTCTATTAATCTACTTACTCAAATGATTTCCTTTCTTTCATCTCTACTGTATACTGTGTCTATATTTTACAAAAGCAAAAGCCAAAATATAATTAAGTGTAATGGATAGGAATGTGTATAACAAGCCAGTATTAAAACATCAGGACTGCCTCACATCTGATACTTTTCATTTCAGCAAACACAACTTCCTCGTCACTTACTATCATTTCTGATGACTCAATTATTGTTGAAATGTGTATCTGATTTTTTTGGTCATTTGTATATTTTTGTATTGAGACATAATGGACATATAACATTGTATTCGTTTTAGGTGTACAACATAATGTTTTGGTATTTGTATATACTATGAAATGATCACCACAGTAAGTTTAGTTAACATCCATCACCTCACATAGTTACAAAATTTTTCTTTTCTTTTTAAAGATTTTATTTATTTATTTTAGACAGAGAACACACATAAGCAGGGGGAGGGGCAGAGGGAGCCGGAGAGAATCTCAAGCGGACTCCCGGTTGAGCGTAGAGCCCAATGAGGTGCTCAATCTCACAACCCTGAGCTCATGACCTGAGCCAAAAATCAAGAGTTGGACACTTAACCGCCTGCGCCACCAGGCGCCCCACAAATTTTATTTCTTGTGATGAGAACTTTTAAGATCTACTTTCTTATCAACTTTCAAATATACAGTCCAGTATTATTAACTATCATCACCATGCCACACATGGAAGTTTGTACCTTTGACCCCCTTCATCCATTTCACTCACTTCCCACCCCCTGCCCCTGGCAACCACTCAAAATATATTTCTTGATCAACCAGTACTAAAATTACAACTTCTGGGGCTCCTGGGTGGCTCAGTCGTTGGGCGTCTTCCTTCGGCTTGGGTCCTGATCCCAGGACCCTGGGGTCAAACCCCGCGTCAGACTCTGCTCAGGGGGAAGCCTGCTTCTCCCTCTCCCACCCCCCCTCCTGTGTTCCCTCTCTTGCTGTGTCTCTCTGTTGAATAAATAAATAAAATCTTAAAAAAATAAAATAAAATAAAATTACAACTTCTCTCAGCTAGGAACCCTGGAACTTAATATTTAACTTTTTGCCTTAAAAAGGCCTCTGCTACATTAGTTCATTAAGAAAGTAATGGGACAATGATGCTTGTCAGTAACTCAATGTACTGCACTAAAAGTGAAGAATCAAGTCTACGATAAAAACATTTGAGTCCGTATTTATTTGTCTGTGTTGTTCCAGGAAGGACTGTGGGTGGCTTACAAAGATACATACAATTCAGCAAGATACAATACACTAAATATAAATGAGGGGGGGAGGCAAAGAAAATAGAATAGAAAGTGCATGGCCGTGGCGAGGTTAGGACATAAAAGACATGCCTTGAAAATTCTACATGCTTCCAAGCACTGAGCAGTTTGACTCAGCACTTTGTACACAGCCAAAGGAAAAAGGGAACCATTATCAGGTACATAATTCATATTACTTACTAAATAAATATAGACTGGCATCTCACAAGAAGACCAACTCTTTCAGCTGGCAAGATGAGAGAAAATTTAGGAAGGGCAGCATCCCCAAAGCATACTGTTGCGAATGGATCAAAAACTGAGTTTTAGCCAATATCCTCATGCCAAAATTTGAGGCAGTAATTAATCCAGTATAACCTTTCCAACATTTGGTGGAAATTATCTTTGTCTTCTTATGTGGGGAAACAGGCAGAGAAGAGTGATTTGCTTCCACTTCATACACCAAGTCGATTACACAGATAAAAATAGAAATAATGTGTCCTAGCAAGGAAGTAATTCTCAGGCCCATCGTACGTCCAGATGTGTTTCCAAATTATGATCTTTAAGTGTCCTGGAGAACTCTCCAATGGTGACCTTTTACCCCATTTTATTTTCTCTTACATCGTCCCGTTGCAATTTTCCCCATTCTGACTCTTAGCCTTGGTCACCTGGAGCACTCAGTGAGGTAGAAAACTGGATGGCCTCTGGGAAGGGAGAGTCAGAAGAAGACATCACAGGACTAGATAAAATGGCAAGGTTGGGATTCCTGGGGATAAACTATGAAGACAGCCTAGAATCCATCCCTGAAGAGCGGCTGTGCCTGCAACTCATGACTGGACACTTCACAGCTGACTGAGAAGTCCAGAAACGAGTCTGAAAACATTCCCTCTCCCTGCACACCAGCAAATCTTCAATCCATTTAAAACTCATGAAGCAGACATGCAGGGAGTACCTTCCAGGCTCCAGGCACTGAGCTAGTGCTAAGGTAAGAGAGGGAAAAGGTATAGATGTGCCACGCTCTTCAGTTTAGCTGTCTATTATCTAGGAATTTCAATATGGTGGCTAAACACACAGGCTCTGGATCTAATTCCTGAGTCCTACCTCCATTTTTGCTATGTCACTTAGGACAACACGGACTCCTGGGGCTTCAGTATTATCATCTGTAAGATGGAGATTAGCGATTACATTCTAGAGGAAAAGCTTACAACAGCACTGGGCATGGCTTCCACCCGCAGACCACTGCCTTCTCCTGAGATACTTGTCTCTGTCATGGTGGCCAAAATTGACTATGCATATGTTATGCCAGGCACTGTCCAAAGTATTTGACACATTTTAACTCATTTAATCTTTTTTATAGCCCTATACAGAGGATACTACTATTATCTGCATTTTGTACATCTAAGGCAGAGGGATTCAGTGCCTTGCCTAAGATTCTCAGAGAGGCAATATATAGCAGTCGTTATGGGTGCACACTCTGGGGACAAACTATCTGGGCCCTCCCTAGAAGTTGTGTGACCCTGAGCTAATTACTTTAACTTCTCTGGGTCTGTCTCCTGCCAATTTGCTCTCGATCCATTCCCCATCTTCCCCATGACTTCTGAGAACTACGTTTCAGCCACTGAGTGTCTCGTTAGCTCAGCCAATGGGAAGCACTGGCAGAGAGAAATGTCAGGGTGTTTCATTCCCTCTCTGTTTGGGGCAGCCACTCTAGCATGGCTGCATCTCCTCCTGGGTTCCAATTCCTTTCTTTCCCCCTGGGTTCAATTCCTGTTGGGCAGCCCCAGAACCTCAGCTCTGGTGACATCACCTCCCTCTTGCACCCCACCCCATCCCTGTAACTTGCAGCAGCAGCTTCCTACTATTGCTCCTTTCCAGGCTGTCTTGCCAACCTACTATCTGCCTTTTGTGCTCTTGCAATACCCTTGTGGTAGAGCCCTGTATCGAATTTCCTCTGGTGAACTACTAGAGTAGCATCGGTTTTCCTGATGGACTATGACAGAAACATTTTGTGCTTCCACGTCTTCATCTGCTACATGATAACTGTACCTACGTCACAGGCTTGTTGTGAAATTAAATGAATGAATATGTTTCAAGTGCTCCAAACAGAACCAGGCACACAGCAAGTGGCAGCTATTCTGGAACACATAGCCAAGGCCCCAAATTCCCTTGCTAGGATCTTAGGGAGGAGATCCTGAAAGCTTAAGGATGAGATGAGTAGAAGTAAACCAGGTAAAGCAGAAGGGAAAAGTGTTTCAGGCAAGGGGAACAGACAGCTCAGTGGCCAAGAGGTAAGAGACAGCAGGTGTCCTTCTAAAAACCACAAAAGGAAAGAGGTTCAGAAAGACCAGAACACGTGGACAGCACAAGGTGAGGGGTGAGTCTGGGAAGAAGAATGAGACTGGAAGGGAGAACAGAGCCAGACCATGCCTTTTAAGTAATGTTAAGGGTGTTAAATTAGTTTTTAAAAGGAGGCCATTAGACTGAAGTGGCTCTAAATGCTAGGGTGACTGACATAAGCAAACCTAAATCTAAGCCTGTAAATGCCTCAAAGTTAAGAAATTGAAACTTAAGGACAACCAATCACAAACAGCCAACTAGGCTTAAAGACTCAGCCAATCAAATAAGTTCCTTTCTTTGCTTCTGCACCTGCTCTGTGTAAGTCTTTCTCCTGGCTCCTGTTGGTAGAGTGCTCCTAACCACTTCCAGTTTGGGATTCTATTCCAATTTGAATGGATTTTTGCTCAAATAAACTTTAAAAACTTTTACTATGCCCCAGTTTATCTTTTAACAGGCTTTGACCCAAGGACAATAGGAAACCATTGGAGCATGTTAGTTAGCAGAGTGACACAACAGAATTTATGATTTAGAGAGATTTCTTTGGTTGTAACGTGGGAAGTATATGGGGCGGGAAGGAGAAAAGAGAGAAAGGTAGGAAGAGCTATTAGGAGGCCATTGCGTGTGTCCATTTAGGAAGCAATAGCTTGGACAGTGGTGGTGACAGTGAAGTTATTCAGGAGGTAAGAGTGATGGGACAGGCATGGGATTGGAAGTGGCAACCAAGGGAGAAGGAGGCATCAAAAAGGCTGACCGGGTTTCTGACCTGGGGAAATGCAAACAGCAAGCAGCACAGCAGAGTTATGGTTTACACAACCTGCAGCCAAACCCCAGCTCTACCCACAGCTAGCTGTTGAACCTGGGGCCTGGTACCAAATCACTCTGTGTTCAGATGTGTGGAATGGGAGAATATCTGTACCTTCTGTACTGGAGTCTCGCAAAGGTGAAATGAGGTAAAGCATGTCAGATGCTTGGAACAGAGCCTGGAATATCACGAGCACACTGAATCTTCATCACTAGTAGAGACGCAGCTCTCAGGAGAAGACATAATCTCGGGGGTGGAAGCATCATGAATTTAGATCAATCATGCTGACTATGAGACATCTATGAAACCAGAGAAAGAGTTCTTTTTTTTTTTTTCTTAAAGATTTTATTTATTTATTTGACAGAGAGAGACACAGCAAGAGAGGGAACACAAGCAGGGGGAGTGGGAGAGGGAGAAGCAGGCTTCCCTCAGACCGGGGAGCCCAATGCGGGGCTCGATCCCAGGACCCTGGGATCATGACTTGAGCTGAAGGCAGACACTTAACGACTGAGCCATCCAGGCGCCCCCAGAGAAAGAGTTCTGATCTAGAGATAAAGTGAGAACGGATAGGTTTATAGGGCACACCCAGGGGAATGGCAACATTTAGGTGACAATTTCAGAAAGACAGGCTGTGATATTGCGATTTATAACAAGAAATATATATTTGGTCATTGTCCCATTCCTGACATAGACCTCCTAAAACTCTTCAAATTTCCTGTGATGAGAGCAATCTAGGTGTCTTTGTGATATTAATGGGTGACATTTGGAAAGCACCTAAGGTTGGGGGCTGGTTGCCAGTGGAGCCAACAGTATGATTTGAGGGTTAGAACTTTCAGTCCCACCTCACCCCCAACCCCGACCTTTGGGGAGGGGGCGGGGCTGGAGGATGAATCAATCGCCAATAGCCAATGATTGAGTCAATCATGCCTATGTAATGAAGCCTCCGTAAATACCCGAAAGGACAGGGTTTGAAGACCTTCAGGTGGGTGTATGCATGGAGGTGCTGAAGGAGGACGTCAACTACCTCCATTTTGACGTCAGTCTGTGCTTTGTAATTGATTAAGTTCTTTCCAGCTTATCTCTTAACTCAGGCAAAAGACCCTTGGACAAAGCACCCTGTGATGGGAACAGAAACTGCCCCCTCAGGCAGTAAGGACTAACCTGAGCCAGCAAGACCCCAAGTAATTGACCCCAAGACAATGATCGACCTGACCTTTATTGCCCATCTGCGTGTACTCACTGACCTTTGTCCCACATTTTCCTTACAGAAACTTAGAAGTATTTTCAGCACTTTGGAGACACTAGTCCACTGTGTCTGGTCTCACTGAAATAAATCCCTTTCTTGTTTCACCCCCACTCATCTCCCTGCCTTTGGATTTTGACAGTGGCAAGTGGCCGAACCTAGTCTGCTGGGGACCCCCTGAGCCAGGTGCTCTTGCACCTGTGTGCCCCAACTACAGTGCTGGGAGACAGGGCTCCTGGAGAGGGGAAGGTATGGAAGCTCTGCAGCACTTCCCACATATCTTGCCCTTGCATCTCTTCCATCTGGCTGTTCCTGAGTTATAAACTCTTACAATAAACTAATAAACGAGTAAGTAAAATGTTTCTCTGAGTTCTGTAAGCCACTCTAGCTAATTAATGAACCCAAGAAGGGAGTTGTTGGAACCTCCAATCTATAGCCAGCCGGTCAGAAGCACAGGTGACAACCTGGGCTTGTGCCTGGCACCGCAAGTTGGGAACCAGATGGCAGTTGGACTGAACCCTTTCCTATAGGATCTCACCCTATCTCCGGGCACATACTGTCAGAATTGAGTTGAATTGTAGGACACCTAGCTGGGGTCAGAGAACCGCTGAGATAGCTGGGGTCAGAGAACCGCTGAGATGGCGGGGGGCGGAGGGGGAAACCCACACACTGGAATCAGAGTCAAGAGTCACTGAGGCCCAGGAGGGAGGTGGAGAAAAGCAGTCCGAAAAGTAGCATCCAGCAGTGGCTGCAGGCCAGTTGTGAGGGGAAAACAAAGGCACCATAAAAACAGCAGGAGCTGGGACTGAGAATTATTGGTGTGACCTGGGGTCTTCACTTATCGTCTCCAACCAGGGGTCATGAGACATGGTAGCAAGAAGCTTGTCTCTGCTGAGCTGTAACAGAGCAAACAGTCGACATGCATGTCTGATCTTCTGTGCTGACCCCAGTGGCTGGAAATGACACAGCCCAATTTTTCTGGCCACTCCGCTGAAGCCCTGATCTTTTCGTTCATGTGACAAACCACACAGCTGATATTCCTACTGAGTACGAATAGCTGCTATGATTGAGAACAAGCTTGAACGTGGTTATCTGCCTTCTCCGGCCGACACAGAAAGCCCTCTGTAGGTTCCTCATCTCCTTTCCAAGATCCAAATAACCCTTTGAGTAATTGTAGCCTTAGATTTTTGTTTTGTTTTGTTAAAGACTCTGATTCCAGAAGGTTTTTCATATGCTATGTTTATTAAAATCCCAAGACCTGGCCCAAGGCCTCACTCCCAGGATCCTGATGACAGTGCCAGCATTCCGTTAGCCCCGAAGAGGTCTTTGCCAGAGGACACCAGGGGGATTACTCTGATTTAATGCAGAAAGTTTGTGAAACCGCTTTATATTCTTTCTAGCACAAGCAAGGGGAGTTGTTATTTTTATAATCATCATCGGAGCTTTCCACTATATTGTTTGGGGAAACAGTGATAAAAAACAGAGTACTTCTCTTTGGAATTCTACTACCCTCAAACTTTCATTAACACTCAGTGGATTTGAGAAAAGTTCAGCATGAAGCTTTCTGCAGCACTTTGGCACAATAGTAGCTGTGCCTTTGGGATAACACAATAATTTCTTACTTTAGAGAAAAAGAACTTCTCTGGCAAAATGAACCTTTTTGCCAAAGATGGACTGGTTCCATTTCTCATTCCTCCATTCTCAAGGTTAGTTGGGTTGCTGAACTCCCACAAACTGAAAAGAAAGTATTAAACAGCATCCAAACCAGCTTGGAAGGGATGTGGAGAGAAACCAGAACTATGGCTGACCAGTCTGAAAGCTGGCAAATGTTACCAAGTTAACAACTTCCCATTTATCAATAGGTAACCGATAAAAAGGGAATATTCATGAGTTTTTTTTAAAGCTCCATGAAAAAGAAGATATATTAGCATACTTGACTTTATTATACAGCAATAACATAAATGGCAATCCACTCTCATAGAATATTTGTGTTGAAATTAGGAAGTGGTAGCACATTCACGTGCAAGAGCTAATGGAAGCTCTAAATATAGATTATATTCCATCTGGCTGACAAGGGCCTGCCTCAACACATTAACCAGAGGACCAAACCAGAGAAGGGAAACAGCTCTTAAAAATGCAAAAGAGAAAAGAGATTCACTTGGAATTTTATCTGGTAAAGTATCAAGTCATAGAATCAAGTCATCTGTTTCATGGACTATTTTTATAACTCAGATGTTAATTTTGATGCTGTCTTTAGAGGCATAAAAAGAGATTTTTCTCCCTTTAAACTTGAAAGAGTTTTGTTGAAGTAGGTACCTCACAGCTCATAAATGGCATTTGGTTGTTGAAAATAATTTTGACGATTTGGCTTTGACATTCCCTACATTTGCACAATAAACAGGGCTGCTGTTTCTATTCTTCCAAGCCATTTTAAACGCTAGCCCATGGGGACCACATCCCCTTAGCATTTTGCAAGTTAGGCTTTGCACTAACTGAACAACAAGCTTATGTTTACAAAACAAAATTATTTTTCCAGTTTCGGCTCTGCTTATTAACCAAGTAAAGTAGGTATTTCTAAGGCCAACATTTTCTCTTTGTTTATGGCTAGAGATCTTGACCCACATGAAAAAACAAAATCCACTGATGAGCACAGAAAGACACCCCCACACAGAAATCTCTCTTCATAACAATCCTGTGGCACACAAGCCATCATGACAACTAATGTACTCGTAGAAAGTCAACAATGGCTGTTTGCTGTTGATCCAGTTCCTCTATTTACAAGATTTTTGTGACATAAATAGATCAGAGAGTCTTGCAAAATGTGTATTTATGGTTGAACTTTTATGCGTTTCAGAATTTGTTTGGAGTACTGAAGCATGCTATCCTGACTGTGTTGTTTTCTTTTTGTGCAAACTCTGCTGAAAAACAAGAACAGTGAACAGCATAAAGAAAATTTAATCCAGGCCCTGGGTTAATAGGGAAGATCACCTCTGGGCCTGGGGCCAGTGGGGCTTTAGTTCTCCTTGCTGGGATCTCCAGAGAAACTAACTCCCAAACATTAATCAGATCTGTAGACGCCCTGCTTAAAAGCTTCCAGTGGCAGGGCGCCCGGGTAGCTCAGTAGGTTAAGCTTCAGACTCTTGGTTTCAGCTCAGGTCCTGGTCTCATGGGTTGTGGGATCAAGCCCTGCAACAGGCTCCGCACTCGGCAGGGAGTATGCTTGAAAATTCTCTCCCCCTACCCCTCCCCACCACTAGCTCACACTCCCTCTCTCTCTCTCTCTCTCAAATAAATAAATAAATCTTAAAAAAAAAAATAGTTTCCAATGGCTCTCATTGCCTTAAAGATGGCCGCCTTCTCCCTCTGTCTTCAAATGGTCTTTCCTCTGTGCCCATCCTTCTTCTAATCTCTTTTCCTTAAAAGGACACCAGTCACATTGGATTAGGGCTCACTCGTGTCACTCCATTTTACCTTAATTACTTCTTTAAATACCCTATCTCCCCCAAACAGTCACATTCTGAGGTATTAGGGTTTAGGACTTCAAAATATAAATTTTGGGCGGTAGGGGAGGTGACACAATTCAGCCATTAGCAGGGTTGGTAAAGTCTAAGCAGGGGTTAGATTGTGTAGGGTTTTGTTGGCTGGGGTCAGAAGTTTTATTTAAGAGTATCTGAAGACAGTTCCATCTGCAGAGAACAATTAGAAGAAAGGGTGCAGGGAGATGACTATCCACTGTGTTCCCTCTTGTATTGTTCACAGCTTTTCCCAGTGCATATATAACCTTTAGAAAGAAGTTTTACAAAAGATAAAGCAGAGTTGAGTAATTACTTGCCTTAAGGATGTCAGTGAAACTCTGGCCATTTCCCCATCCGCCCCAAACACACACCACCATTCCTACTTCTGCCCCTTTATTCTTGTTGATAAGGCTGGGAGGACAGCCTCCCCACTCCAATCTCTTCCACAAGTTCTCCTGTCAGTTCAGAATCTCTAGAACATTCCTGTGGTAGGTGGATCATTTTGAATTATGACTGTTTCCTTAACATATCTGTCTTAACCTAACCTTCATGACGGCAGAGACTTGGTCTTACTCATGTTAATAATCACACAACATTCAGCCCATGAAAAGGGGGATCCTGTTGACTGAGTAAATGCACAGAGTACAGCTCTTTCCTAAAGACTGCAGCTGACCCATCCAACTCTTTAGTCCTTTCCTGCACTCCTCTGAGTTCTTATTATCTGCTCCTCCATTTCCAGCACTCCATATCTGACAGCAGATCAAGAAGGGCAAAAGAGAGCACTCAGCTCACTTCCTCAGGGGCCAAGGTTGAGAGGCATTCTACTAACCTGTCTTAATCCAAAAAGATAAAAATAAAATAAAGTGGCAGAACCTTGTTAAGGCTTTTTTAAAAATTGAGATACAATTCACATACCATAAACTTCACTATTTTAAGGTACACAGTGGAGGAGTTTTTAGTATAATCATATTGTATGGCCATCTTCACTATATAATTCCAGAGTATTTTCATCACCCTAAAAAGAAGCTCACTACCATTAACAGTCACTCCCCATTTCTCCTCTCCCATTAGGCTCTGGCAACCACTAATCTACTTTTCGTCTCCATGGATTTACCTGTTCTAGACATTTCATACAAACAGAATCATACAGTATGCAGCCCTTTGTCTCTGACTTCTTTTACTTAACATTATGTTTTCAAGGTTTATACGTGTCATGGCATGTGTCCACACATCATTCCTTTTTATGGTGGAGTGATATTCCATTGTATGGATACAATATTTATCTTTTCCTCAGTTGATGGACATTTGGGTTGTTTCCACGTTTTAGCTATTATGAATACTGTCACTATGAACATTCATGTATAAGTTTTTGTATGAATGTATGTTTTCAATGATCTTAGGATTATATACCTAGGAGTGGAATATTCTGGGTCATAAACACACGTAATAGCTTTCTGTTTAACTTACTGAGGAATTGCCAAAGTGTTTCTACAGCAGCTGTACCATTTTACATTCCCACCAGCAATATATGAGGGCAAGGCACTTTCTCTTAGAGATTAGATAATCCCCAAGGAAGGACATTGTCCTTTACAGACTGCTCAAGGTCAAAAGAGAGAGAAAAGAGATGTTTTATTAGGGAGGGAGATGTTTTATTAGGGGAAGGAATGGCTCACAAAGTCCTGCTGACTCATTTTCGGTCAATTTTACCATGGCCTTGCCTAATTCACATTGTGACTATGTGTTCAGTCTTAACATGAAAAGCCTGGGCGTCTATGGCATCTCTTTCCAAGCAGTATAGCACCTTGGAGACATCATTTAATATGTGCAGTTTTGTTTCCTAGTCAGCAGGGACAAATAGGTCTTCCTTTGCCCACTTAGCTTTATTTCTGGAAATAAGCTTTTCAAAAAGCAGGAAGATCAGCCTTGCTTTAAACCATCAAGCTGCCTGAATGGATTTCATCCATTATTTCAGAATTTTTATTTAAACTTTAGGTTAAGGCAAATTTGATGTATAAAGCCTTTTGGAAGTTAAAAAGACATCAGGGGTTCCGTGTGTGTATGCGTGTGTGTGCCTGTGTGTGTGGGCGCCACAGAATGAGGGGCACATGTTGTCCATCAGTAATTATCAACTAACAGGAGGCCACCACCTACCCTGTGAATGGCAGCCAGAACCTACACCACACTGACAGCTACGAAGCTTCTGAGCCTCATTGAAAGAAAGCAACAACGATCGTTCATAAAAAGGATTCTCAGTCTAAGGTTATATGTAGGAAACTCATGAATGGTGTAACAACAAATGGAAGTAATATATTTACAAGTGAAAGTGAACCTACATTGACTTCACTAAAACTGGTTTTTTTCTCTCGTCGTAGATTTCTCCATCACACTACTCAACTTCCCTGAAAGAATCAGCATAAAGACAAAAACACAACAAAATCCCCTTTCTGCTCCTAAAACTCCTGTCCTGACTCCAAGTCCATGCCCTATATAAACACACAAGCTTTTGCCCCATGCCCTAGTGGACAGACTCCCAAGACTTTGAACCTGAAGAGAGCCCATTTCCAAGAACAGGCCTTTCCATCCACCCAACTTTCTCAGACCACGCAGCTCCTCTCCAAAGACAGGCAGCCAGAGCGGCTCTGCTGATCTCGGCAGGTGCAACAGCACAGAGAGAGGGGGACAGAGATTAAGAGGAGAAGGAGAGCTCCCTGGAGCCAGGATGCCGAGGCAGCAGATGAGGCCAGCTGTCAATCAGCTGTCTCTCAACAGCCTGAGCAGCGATCCTTCCTGAGGCCGTGGGGCAGTGTTCTGAGTGGTGTTCTAGGACAGCTCCCTTCCCCTGGGCCAGCAGAGGCAGAGGCATCCTGTGATAAACTCTGAAATGCAGAGGAGAAAGAAAAACCCCAGGAGGAGAGTAGCCTGGTTCTGGACCCTCCCCATCACATCTCTAAGCCTCCATTTCTCCCGCTCTAAAGCAGACGTGGGTCAATGTGACATCTGAGAGAATACATGTAGGAGTGTTGCTACTAAATGAATGAAAAACTCACTAACTCAAAGTTAGTGGCTCTAAAACTTGAGGGTCTACCAGCACCACCTGGAGCGCCTGCTGAAACACCAATCACTGGCCTCACTCCCAGAGGTTCCATTCTTTAGATCCCGGGTAAGGTCTGAGAATTTGCATTTCTAACTTCCCAGGCAGGGGATGCTGATGCAGCTGGTCAGGGACCACACTGTGAGAGCCACTGTGAAAGCTCAGGATAAATGTCAGTGAGAGTTACAATGGGAGATCACGAGGTATGTCCAGACTGAACAGCAAAAAGGAAACGATGTTATTGTCCAGAATAAGCAAGAAAATAATAAAACATACAAGTATAAAACATATAATGCTTGAGTTGACAGTACTAAATGTTGCAGTTTCATCTTTAAAGTCAAAAAGACTAGGAATTAATCAGACAGACATTTTTGACCAACCTTTATCTTCCAACTTAACAGAAAAAGACCAAGCCCACCACTCTGGAGCTGGAGCCTCACTGTCATGCCAAAGGGAGAGGAATCTGAAGAAAATTTCTCTCCAGTCTCTCTGTCTGAGGGCAGCATCCTTGAACTCAACCACCCTCTACCCTTCCAGATGTCAGAGGGAGAAGCTTCTCAAGGCCGAAGGTGCCCTGGGACCCATCTCCTCCTCTTCCACGTCCTTGACCTTCTTGCATAGGGAGCTAAGAAGCTGGGTTGAGTACAAAGTGACTTTCCCCGCAAAGCTTACACAGACCCTGCTAACGAGTTCATGAAAACCTCCAGGAACTGCTTAATGAATGCGATACATGTACGTGTGGTACAGCACATCCTGTGTGGGAAGTGATACTTCTCTGCTGGCGGTAACCCTTCTTTTGACTTCAGAGCTCACTGAACAGCTAACATCAGGTGACATTTATATGTGGAACATGTGACATATTATTCCCTTTTGCTTAGTGACCTGTATAGGAACCAAATGGAAGCCGGACTAGAAATCAGTATCAAATTGTTCAAACAAATTCCACTTAAAGAATGGTGATTTGGGGAAGTGAAAGAATTCTCCCTAGATTTGTTTACTGTGAAGTAGAAGGGAAGAGCATTTTTAACTGGTTTGAAATGACATCTGATGAAATGACATGGAAGGTGATGAAACATCAACCTCTGACCAAAAGTTCTGATTCAGTTCAGTGCCTCCTCCTCTCTCTTGCCATCTTCCCATTTTACCCACTAAAGAGCTTCTCATATGAGGCTAAGAAAACCAACCAATATAAAGTCCAGTTTGAAAGTGAGTGCTAAAAACTTATCCATAATTAAGCTAAGTAATGGCCTCCTGAAAATTAATTGGGACAGACTCTGAAATCCATAAAGTTATAAAGTTAAAAAATTTATAAAGTTACAAAATCTCCAGTATCCCATTTTTCTATGTCCTTCCATCCAATTTCCTCTCAGACATCTGCATCTCTCTCTCTCCCTTCCTCTCTTTCTCTGTGAACCTCTCCCCTTCTCTATCTCTTACCCATATTTCTTATTTAATAAACCTGTTTGCAAGAAAGGAAAGAATCTTGGGTTAGTCATTCACACTTTAGTGTGAATTAAAGTCAGTGAGTCAACTCTCACAGGAATGAGGATTTCAAGCCATAGCTCTAATTGTGGAATGGCTGTTTTTGAACTCCTTTAAGGATATTTCATGGAACAGCTAAATTCAAGGAAGAGGAGAGGAACTGCTCAAGTCTGCCTATGCATAAAGGCAGCCTTGATTCCAGTTTTGAGAAATGAGAGCCTTCAGCTGCCACTCCAAATTGAAAGTGAATTCCAATTAATGCACAGACATTGAGTGAAACTTATAATCTGTCCTTTGGGGATTTGTTGGTTTCAAAACCCTCCTCTTCTCTGGGCCTCAGAAACATCTATTCTGATGGCCTGTGTCAGCCTGGTAGGGTCTATTCTCACTCGACACCTGGTCTCTCCACTCTAGAAGCCCTGTCCCCCAGCAAGTTTTATTTTAAAAGACCCAACATGAGCTGCTTGGGCCAAATGCGGCTGTGAATCCTTCAACAAATGTTCTGCTCTAGTGAGCACGACCCTCTGAGCAGAAAGTTGATAGCGCTCTGACATATGGCTGGTCCCCTGGAGTCTCTCACTCCTCCCTCAGCCGGAAGAACTTCAAAACTCTGAGCCAGTGGAAAATTCAGTCTGTTCCAAGCAACAGAGACAAGTGTGCTCCCAAAATGAATACTGGCATTTGGAAATACCCTAGGGTATTATAAATATAATCTTTCTGAGGTGTGAGTGTGTGTCAGAGAGAAAGAGATGCAGAGTGTGCGCGTGTGTATGTGTCTGCCTGCACACACGCATGGGCGTGTGACGACAGTAAGGGGCACGAGGACAGGCTCAAAGCCAAGTGTCAGTGTCAAGAATACGAGGTCAGGCATGGAAAAGAATGTCCACTCTGTGCCCAATACTAAATTCAGAATTTTCTATTGCTTCTTTCCTGAAGAAGTGGGGGAAAGGGAATTAGAGAAGGGGAAAAAAGGAGAAAAATGAGAGAAAGAGAGAGAAGCAAAGACAAGATGGAGAAAGAGATGAGTGGGGACGAGGACAGAAAGGAATAGGAAGTGTTCTTACTTGACAGAGAACAAAAAGCCTGGACTGAGAGAGACAGTCAGGATGAAGAACTGCTGATCAGTCACAGGGCCTACCATCAGTTACAAGCGATTCATTTCTCCCTTTATTATGTTTTGCCAACTATCAACTTTCATATCCAAATAGCCCACCCCTCCCATAATGCTATGCCAAGCCTAATCTGCCATCCACAGGACATTCTGTTATCTGCCAAAGAGATGGGCTTGTTCTGGTGGGTCTTACCCTGTTCTGTGTCTCTGGACATGCTGCCCAGCCTCTGGGGCTGAGGAATAGAATGAAGTGAGGTGAACTGACCCTGTGACCTTCACTGCTCTTTAACCAACTGAGCTGACCAGCCAGAAGAGGCAACATGGCCCCAGTGCAGGGGCCCTTAACCCTTTATGCACCATGGTTCCTGTTGGCAGGCAGGTAAAGCCCACAGACACCTTCTCATAATAATGTTTTAAATACATAGAACTATAAAAGAAAACAACTACATTGTTATGGTTATCAAATATTTAAACAGTATGTCATAGTAATATTTGTACTCCTTCATCAATGCTTTAAGTACTAAGATCTGATGACGGGTCAAATAACTACTGTCCTCTCAAAGAGCAATGGAAGACATTTTGAGACTATCAGGTAATATGAAAAGATCTGTGATTTCTATGGTGACAAAGTCACAATGCTAACACCACTGCAGTCTGCTGCCTGCATTCTTACTAGAAGGAAAAGCTAGATTTCAAGGAAGGGTTAGATAAAATGGAGATATCTTTCTTTTCCCCATTCAAATGCATGAATCAAAAGGAAGGAAATAAAGGAGTCGCTGATGCTAACAATAACAGGAACCATAATAACAAAGCACCATCTGCTACAAGAACAACAGCGAACATGGCTGCCATCTATGGAGCCCCTTCTCTGTACCAGGCTCTGGGCTAAGTGCTTTCTGCATATCATTTCCCTTCATTCTCACTCTGTGGAAGGCGTCATTTGCCCACTTTATAGATGAGGAAACTGAGGCTTAGGGATTTTAGGGGACTTGTCCAGGATCGCAGGGGATGAGCAGTTGAGCCAAGAATGGAAGTCAGATTGTGTCTGTCTGTCAACAGAGCCCACATTCACCAAGTCTCTTGGAGAAAGAGGAGTGCAGGGGCAGGGGGAGAGAGACAGAGGTGAATGCCCAGAAGCACTGTTTCCTTTTTCTCATCCACACCCATGTTCAACTCGTGTGAAATGAGGAGATAGGGGTCAGAGAGGATAGGAGCCTATAGATCACCGACACCAACAAAAATCTTCTCAGAAACACTAAAAAGGAGGAGCTATGCAGGAAGACTAGCTCTTTCAGATAGTCATATACCAAAATGCCTCTATAATTAATATAGCATGGTAATGGCACATGAATAGACAGACAGATCACTTGAACCTGGGTGGACCTAACTCGCCATGCAGCCACAAATGTGATCCATAAGCAGGTACTACCCTTGACTGAATCACACATACTGGTTTCTCAATAAGATTCTGCCAGGTTGAGGGAGGAAGGACAACTAGTTTTTCAAAATGGTGTTCAAACAGGATCTGTTTCTGTTTAGGTCATCAGATAAGACTTGCACATCAATCAGTAAGTCACAAGACCAAACTAAGCTTAATTTAATGCAACCCAGGACTGCAGTGGCTTTCTTCATGGTCACATCACATAGGTGACTCAAATTGGATTTATTTTCAAATAAAATCTCTCTGCCTTTGTCACATATATTACTGCTATGCCATGTCACATCCTAAAAGTGTGCCATTGGTGTTTTGGAAACAAATACAGTATCTTTCGTTTATCCCCATTACATTGAATTCCATGGTCATGTCACATCATGCAAACCCTTGACTATTTTTGCACTTTTTTGTTGTTATTAATGAGCATATCCTGGTAAACATTGCTTCTTCTCCTTCACTAAGATTTCAACATCTCTTCTAGAACCTGATGTGAGATAATCAAGAAACTATACCACTTGCAGAATTTACCTTCCTCTTTCTTAAAAAATCAGATGGGCATTTGCCTATCTTATCTTTCATCTTCTCTCCCATAAACACAACTTGTCATAGTTCCCTAGATTTTCCTTTCAGGATTGAAACTCTCATCACCCACTGCTGGGAGTGATGGTTGTTGATGGTTCGTAAATGAGTTCCTCTTCAGGCATTGCTCTAGCCCAAAGGAGCTGCCTGCCCCTTTTGGGAAGAAACTGCCTCCAATGGCTGATCAATGGATGGGTACAAAAGCCTGGTCCTGTCTCAGTTCAGACCTCTCAGAAGGGACGTCCCAGCTCCAGAGCTCCCGTAGAGGATCAGATACAGCCTTTGTTGCAAACGTACAACAGGTCAACCTCTCCCACCGCGCCATTGGATTTCCCTCGCTCTGCTACATCCTTCCTGTGAGCCTTCCCCCCTAACTCTTCTGCATGCAAATCTCAGTGTCTATTTCCAGGAAACACCATCTGCTGTGCCCATCCCAGAACCAGTCACTGGGGTGTTCTAGACAAATCAAGACTCATCAGTGAAGCTGGAGGTGGGGTCAGTCCCACCAACATCCCATGGCCGCCTCGCTGTCGGGGAGGGTTCGAATGGCAAGAGATACCAGCACTGTCGCTACACAATACAACATGCTGAGTGATATAACAGACATACAGACAATATCACAGCCCAACAACTGCTGTACTGTAGGTGCTAAGAAAAAAGAAAGTAGCCCCCGACACCCACAAATAATCACAGCTGGACTGTAATAGTATGACAAGCTGGTCGGACACTCATAGTCAGGCCATTTTGTTCTCCTGTTGCACATGAACAGTCTCACAGAACACCAACCTCAGATAAACTTACTCTGAACCATGATGAAGTGCAACAAAACAAGGTCACTGCATAATTTTGTCTATGCAAAGACAAAAACAAGGTCACTGTGCCACCCATAAAACCCAATCATAGAACTGCCCTCACTCTCTGATGGTTTCCAATTTAGAGCAGATTCTTGATTTCTTAGACACTCCCCAAATCAGCCAACCAAAGCCCAAATCTTATAATAAGTTCTCTGTAACACTCTGTTATGGAGATGACCCATGGAGTACGTTTTCCCTCCATCAATGAGTAATAAACCCACCTTAGTTTATTGCTGGCATGTTCCTGGTGGTCTTGGCTGAAGGGTGCAGACAGTACTCAATAAGCATGTGTGGGTGAATAACTGAGTGTATAGACGACAGTTCCCTCCTCTCTCAGGGGAGCCTTCATAGAGGAGGTGACCTTGGAGCTGGTTCTTGAAGGATGATTGGGCTTTTCCAGGCGAGCAGAACCAGAAAATCCTTCCCAGGCAAAGAAGTGGTATGCGCAAAGTTTGGCAGCACAAAAATGAGGATGATGAGTCCACGTGGGTGAGGTATGGGGTGAACTGGGAGGATGCTGGTACCAAATGTGCAGGTCCTTGTACATCCACTTAATCCTGTCATCAAAGAGGACAGAGAAGTTGGAAGTAAAGAGCTCTAAATTTGAAATCTGGCTGAAAGGAGAATTACCTGAGTAGCCATAACCAATTTTTTTTTTCTGGGCTTCCCCCCGGCATTTTTTTTAAAATATGGAGTGGGGTGGGGAAAGAGGGAAAGGCACTTGCTTTTGTTAAATCAAAATTGCATATTTTGAGTTCTTCCAGTTTTCCTAATCTTAAATTTAAGGCACATGGCTGGCAACCTCAAGCCCTCTATTCCCTAATTATCATGAATTCTGAGAAGATCTAAAAGTTGGGGCCAACAGTGTAAGTCCTGGTATGAATCCAAAAGCCCAAGAACCAGGAGCACAGATGTCTGAGGGCAGGATAAGATGGATGCCTCACCTCAAGCAAAGAGCAAATTTGCCCTTCCTCTGCCTTTTTGCTCTCTGTGGGTACTCAATGGATTGGATGATGCCCACTTGCATAGGGTAAGGTGATCTTTATTCAGTCTTCTGATTCAGATGCTAATCTCTTCCAGAGACATCCTCACAGATACACCCAGAAATAACGTTTTGCCAGCTCTCTGGATACCCCTTAGCCCAGTCAAGTTGGCATATAAAATTAATCATCACAACTTGCTGATTGGTTGTGAGAGTACAGTACTTTATAAGTGTTTGTTAATTACAGGTCTTTTGAAAATGACATATATCTGATAAATTGAAGTAGATCGAAATGCCTCCAGTCTTTTTTTTTTTTTAAGATTTTATTTATTTGCGAGAGAGAGAATGAGAGACAGAGAGCATGAGAGGGAGCAGGGTCAGAGGGAGAAGCAGACTCCCTGCTGAGCAGGGAGCCCGATGTGGGACTCGATCCCGGGACTCCAGGATCATGACCTGAGCCGAAGGCAGTCACTTAACCAACTGAGCCACCCAGGCGCCCGAAATGCCTCCAGTCTTATAAGCCCTCTCTAGTGCCACCCTAGACCACAATTACAGAGAATTTCGTGTATATTTGGGAAATCCATGTTTCCATATTTTTACTACATGTGTATTGATAAACCATATAAGGTAGGCATTATTTTGTACTTTTAGACATAAGTAGTATCACAACGGGTATCATTTTATGATGTGCTTTTTCCACTCAATATTATGTCCTGAGATCCAGAATTTTTGTTAATATATGCAAAACTCTTAGAACTGTGCCAGTAAACATGTATTAACTATTATTATTCTCATAATTTTTTAAAGATTTATTTATTTATTTGAGAGAGTGAGCAGAGAGAGAGAGCACATGACTCGGGGGGAGGGGCAGAGGAAGAGGGAGAAGCAGACTCTCCACTGACACGGAGTCAGATGCAGGACCCTGGGATCGTCACCCTAGCTGAAGGCAGACACTTAACCGGCTAAGCCACCCAGGCACCCCTATTTTCATAGTTATTAATATGTGGATTTAGATCATTCCTTGTAATCACTTTATAGTAATTGAACACTAATTATATTACCTTTTATTTAGGTTATTTCCAATTTTTTTGCGACTATAAACAAAGAATACCCCATAGAATATGCTTAAACAAGACATGGTCATACATTCACGAGTTTGTACTTACTGAAAAGTGGGTTGTAAGGAGACTGTACTTTAAATTTTGCTAGCTATTGTCAAATTGCTCCCCAAAATGTCTGTAACCATTAGTTCTCATAACCAATGTATGAGAATTCCTATTTTTCTAGATATCTGCCAAACACTGTGTCAGATTTTTCAATCTGTTCACTAATATTTTTTAGTTCCTGCTCACTAATAAGTGAGATAGGACTTTTTTTCCTACATTTATTGGCCATTTAGGGACGTAACCTTTTCTGGGGTCACAGAACACCTTGAGAATCTCCCTCAGAAAAATGCACATGAGCACTCGCACCACACTTTGTGTACATATGAAGCCCCTCAACACCATCCACAGACTCCTCAGAGCAGAGACTCTCAAACCGTTAGTGGATATAAGAACCACCTGGGAAGTTTGTTAAAGTGCAGAATCCCATGACCCATCTTCAGGGATACTGACTCAGGGTGTCTAGGTAGAGTCCAAAAGGTTGTTGCAGGTGGTAATTTTAAGAAAGACAGCTTTAAGGGTTCCTGGATTCCCCGTAAGAAATCCTCTCTCTGCTTTCCAAAATGTCCCCTTTTCCCATAGCTATGGAACAAAGGATAAAGTCACTACATTTAATATACAAAAGCTGTAACCTGCCTTCAAACTGACACTGTTGCTACTTTTAAATCCAGAGTTACTACTGTGGGGACACCCTGTGCCTCTCATCAACTTGGCTAGGAGGGTGGGTGAAAGGATGAAGAAATGGGGTTACATGTGATGCAAAGAAAGACCCCAGGAAAGGATAAAATTTAGGAAATTCTAACCTATACAGAAAAGGGTACATAAAAAGCATCTCCCTACTAAATATGAACAGCTTGTGTTTGGAATGGCTTGTGTTACTAATTTTAATACATGAGCAAGCTCATTTTTTGTCTATTAGATACTGTTTTTAAATTTATTTTTGTTGTTGTTGATACTTTAAAGATTCTCTTGTGAAAAGAAGGAAATAAATTGTTTCCTCCCAGATCTAAATTCACATATGCGACTATTGTAAGATGAAGAAAATTGATCGCCTCAACTGCAAATAAGATTTTTTCTGTTTAAAAACCTAGTACCAAGGAAGCCATGAACCAAAGAACTTGCAGAACATTTTGAGAGCAGTTAAGCATCCTTTTGGTATGACGATGATGTTACACTGATACATTTCTCCCCTTTCTTTTTCAGGCGGGCAAGTTTCAAGAGAGTTAATCCTTGTTTTTAACCAAGTCACACGCAAATGCATTCCTCTCTGAGCTGTTCAAAGGCCAGCATCCTCTTGTACCTTCCGTCTAATTCGGTTCTGCAAATGATGCCAGGAACAAGAATTAGGATCCCGTTCTAGGACTTTAGAATGACTCACTGGTTAACTTTGGTCCAGCAACAATAGCAAAATGACTCAGTTGCTCTGTCTATGAAAGTGGGGCAGTGATGCTGGCTGCTTACCTCACACAAAGGGATGAAGGAGGGCCAGGCTTGGAGCGGGGGGCATTATGTGGGTGGGGAAGAGGAGGGTGCCCAAGAAGAACCGGAAGACCATGGAGGGGGCAACCTGACACAGAACTGAAAGAAATCTGTGAGTAGGGTGTTCTATAAACAGTGGGGAAAACCAAACGAAGTCAACTCCCATCCCTTGTCCTTCCAGAGACTAGCTTTCTACTTTCACAGGTAATTCATTGGGTTCAGAGTGAAAATGATGGTCCAGGCTTTCAGAAACTTTCTAATGCCCATTATTTGGCCATATATTATTTCTCATACTATTAGATTTTCCAATCTAGACTGTATGTTCATTAAACATGGGAATTATGATTGATATACAGGTATACATATATATGTATATACAAGGTAAAATACCTGGAACTCTCAATATAAATACTGTGTGTGTTCAGCGAATGAATTCTCACACGTGGAGTAAAACAAAACACACACCCACACACACCCACACACACAGCAGCATTTTTCCCCAGGATTCAAGCCAGGCAAAAGAACAAGGGTGGGGGGGGGGGCGGGGAGGAGGCACGTGCTGGGAAGACACTTCTACTTACATATTCATTCCTGCCTGTATTATTTATGATATAGATACAATTGCAGTAATGGAGACCAAGTAACCATGACTTAAACAGAATACAAGTTTATTTTTCTCTCATATAATGTGGCTGCTCCATAGCGTCCAAACTCGAGTTCCTTCCACCTTTCTTAGGGTGTTATTCTCATCTGCATGATCCAGGTAGCTCACCACAACATCCACATCCTGACGGAGTAGGAAAAGAAAGGAAAGCACATCTTCCCTTGCAAGAACACATCTCTTCACAGCCCTTTGGCTAGAACCTAGTCACATGACCACACACCTAGCTGCAAGGGAGCTTGGGAAATGTAGTCCATATTCTGGGTAGCCAACGGTCCAACTAAAAATCACTGCCCTCTAACAAAAAAGAAGGGAGAAATGAATATTGTGGCAATTAGTCATCTCTGTCACACTGTGCAGCATCAAAAAAACAAAAGTAAAAAGATGTGGATTTCCCAGAATTGCTAGGAAAAAAGCCCCCTTGGACTCAGAAGTAGCTGGCACTAGCTGGTATCACGAGAGTACTGATCTACCTGCAGTCATTCCAGACGTTCATTCAGGGAAAAGACCATTCTCAACTTTGCGTATTTGCCTTTTAAAAGCCTGCACTTTCTTGTACTAATCTCTGATACTCTCAAACTTCTTTTCCTATGTCAAATTTGGGTGTTCATACTACAGATAAAATTTTATGTTTTTTGACCTCTAGGGCAGTAAAAGCCCACTTTGATTACTGTGTGTATACAAGACTAGAAAATTAATGCATTTAGTGTGAAATCAGGGATCTGCCTGCATTCAACTTGAAAAATAAGAATAAAAAGCCAGTGAGCATGCCCAGAGTGGGCATGATCAGACAACCTTCTATTCATAAAAATTAGAGTAACCATATAATAGTTAAAATCTAGGGAGCTCCCCTCCACTTGCTAGATGGGATGCTGCGTGATTCACGAATTGCTTAATAAAGCCAAATAGATTTTCAAATAAAAAAATAGTTAAAATCTATTGAGGACTTACTTTCTGCCAAATGCTTTATCTGCATTATCTTATTTAGAATGCTAAAATTAAAAAAGTGTTGAGGAGGGTGTTACTATTACTATCTTCATTTTCAGCTGAGGAAACTGGGCTTAAGAGAGTTAAGTAACTTGCCCATACTACCCAGCTACCAAGTGGCAGAGCCTGGACTTGAACTCAAGAATCTAACACTAGTATTGGTATCTTTAACCACTGGGCATACTGCCATGCTGGTGGAATACAGGACTGTGAGCAATGTCCCATGCAACCTTCCTGCCAACAATCACATGCATAGCTATTGACCCTGTCAATCACTCTGTCTGCAAGTATTGGGTTGGGAGACCTAAGCAAGAGAACAAAAGTTCAAACCTTCAGTATTTAAGAAGTTGTCTTAGAAAATTAAAGCCTCCATAAAGCCTTCGTACAATGAAAAAATTCAGAAAAACTTTAAATATATTAAAAATAGTTCTACATTTGATAATTTTCTTCTGTGATTATTAGTGCTCACAAAATCTAAGCTATTCCAAATGTCAGATCTACAAACTACTCTTTTGTAGCATTTGCTGCTATTGTAACTTATCACGTAATAATTTAAGTTTACCTTGGTGGAGAGTGGACTCCAGGAAGATATGTCCCTGGCTTTATTCCCAAATTCAGAACAGAATGGTATCCAATAATTATTTATTGAGTGAACCAGTGTTTTCCTTCAATATATCCTTTTAGCATTATTTGCAACCTATTAGAAATAGTTAATATAAATATTATAATTATATTATCAGATGTTGTTGTGCTTCAAAATTTGATACTAAGAACTTGCACTATAAAAAGTTTTGCTTAATCCATGTTAACTTATCACAGGAATTTAATATCCCCCTGACTTGTGTGTATCTGTGTTCCCTGTGGAATTTCATTTCTATTAATAAGTTTGTTTACTGGACTACTTTTTGCCCCCAACATTTTGTGTGGTTGGTTTTAAATTTGACACCAGTGGATATGAATGAGTCAAGTCATTAAGATCGCAAACTGCTTCAGAACATGGTAATTAATCTCCAAGAAGAATGACCCCAGGACCCATCTGTCCTTAATAAATCCATTCTTGAAAAGAAATTCCTTCTCCTAGTTACATTGATTTCCCCCAGAAATTCCAGGTGAAAATTCCTGAATTATTTTTACCCTGGAATTCTTATTCTTCATCACCTAGGCAGAAAAGATTCCTACTAAATTTACACAGATCCTGAAAACTGAAAGGACTTTACTTCCTTAGGGTTTTTTAGTGGTTGCCCTCTCAAATGCATGTTTCTTTTATTGCTTCCTTTTTTGAACAAGCCCTCTCTCCACATCTATCTTCTACTCCAGATTTTCAGCTGCAAGATTATAAAGAACCAAGGATTTCCCAGGTGAGAATTGGCCATCAGCTTAAATATATCATGTGAGCCCTTAGTCTCTGAAAGGATAAAAGCACCAGTGTCTGTGAGGTTAAATCGAGGACTTCTCACTAAACACTCACTGGAAGAAAACATGCAGACTGGCTAACTGGTTTTCTTCCACAAACTTTTTTCCCCCAACTTTTTATTTTGAAAGTTGTCAAACCTTTAGAAATGTTGAAAGAAAAAAAAAATGTTGAAAGAACAGTTTAATGAATAGCTATGAACCTAAACAGTTGTTAGCATTTTCCATGTTCCAAATGCTCCAGAGAAAATTTTCTTTCTCTTTATACATCTATATACTTATGGATATAGATGTACACATTTACATATTTTTTACTGAACCATTTGAAAGTAAGTTGCAGAAATTATAATACCTCACCCTTAAATATTTACATCGTATTGCCTAAAAAAAAACAAGAATATTCTCCTACATTGCCACAATACCATTGTCATACCCAAAAAAATTTATCATAAATTCGATAATATTATATAATACGCAGTACACAATCACATTTCCCTAGTTGTCCCATAATATGCTTTATAGTTGGACTTTTTTCTTCTTCCCTTTTTTTTTTTTTTGATGGGGAGGGCTCCCCATATTAATTCAAGGTTCACACATTGCATTTGGTTATCATGTATATTTAGTCTCTTTTAATCTAAGTTTATATACTTCCAGCCCTGACTTTTTTGTTTTGCTTTGTTTTTAAAGTTTTTTGAAGAGTCCAGGGTAGTTGTCTTGTGGAACATACCATATTCTGAGTTAATCTGATTGTTTCCTTGTGATTCAATTCCGCGTAAGCTATTTTGGCAAGCATAATACATTGTGATGCTGTTCCCATGAACTTTGAACAAACTCCAGAACAAGGATTTTTATCAAGGCCTGAGTGATCAGATTCAAAAGAGTAAGGGGAAAAAATGAGATTTAATATATACTGCTTTTAACAGAAGGGTGAGATGTCCAAAGCAAAATGAAAGATGGGGTATCCAAGATTCGTGTCCAAGATTATTACTAACTTATGTGTGTTTGAAAGGGGCCCTTGTCATGTCAAATCTAACAACCTTTGTGAAATCATCAGAACTGAGATTTGGGTAGGGTCAGCGTCTGCCCTTGCAAAGTGGATAATGCCTAATTTTGTGCAATTTCAGGAAGGCAGAAGGCCACTCTGTCCCACTCAGCTACACTACCTCTATTGTGTTAGCAATGATTCCCATCTACTCTTATTAACCATCAAAGCTCTTTAATGAATAGCTACTATATGTCAGGCCTTATGCTTAGTGTTTTATTGATCTCTACTTTACAACAACCCCATGAGGTAAACATTATTATTCCCATGTTATAGATGGGAAACTGAGGCTTAGTGATACAACTTCATCAAGGGTCCAAGCAGCATATTCGAGATTTGAATCAAAATCCACCTCACTAACTAAAGTTCCATAATCCCATGTTCTATCTGGTGCTCCTCTATTCCCCAATCTCACCTCATTCACCAAATAGCTTTGTCTTCTTTCTCTAGACCATACACTGCACTGAGCATCCAACAACAGCATTTTATGCCAATAGGTCCTTCTAGAAATTAAACCATTATTGTTTGTGCCATGTCTACTTTGTGCTAGGCTTCTTGCTGAATGCTCTTCACACATTTCCTCTCCCCAGGAACCATGTAAAGAAGGTGTATATTAATAATGTCCCGTGGTCACTCAACTAGTAAATGGCAGAGTAGAGACCTAAACCAGATCTGACAAGAGGCCTGAGCTCCCAACCAAGATACTTTTCTGCCTGGCTGGAGGAATAACATGGCAACCCTGAACAATACAATGGCACGGAGACTTACAAGTAGTAATAAAGGCCAAAACACTGATTCATTAAGCTCTGAACTCCTCTGCCCCCATACTACCAGGAGCACAACTCCAAAAGAGACTCCCAGAACATTCCCCTAAATGGGCCATGGGCTCATCGGCTCCTGGGAGCAAATCACTACACAAGACTCCTCCCCCCACAGAAAAAAAATATTAGTCCTCCTATATTCAGCAAGAACCAGGAGCCAAGATACCACTAATGGGAAAACACACACACACACACACACACACACACTATCTCTATTTGAATTTCCTCCTACACTCAAACACTTTGAGATGATTGGGTCTAATAAAAAAAGATGTTTCCCTGCAGCTATAGAGAGCAAATGTCCCAAACTAAAACCCAGAACACAGTCTGACTACAATTGCTATGCCTATAGCAAGAATATCCCAAGAAACAAACGAACAAACAAACAAAAAACAGCTTAGCCAAATGCATCCAACCTGTTCTTCAGCACTTTTATAGGACAGGAAGTCTAGCAGGTGAGGCTGGGGTTACTTCTTAGGGTGCCTACCTTATGCATATCCTGGTCTTTGACAACTGTGCCTCATCCATGACCCACCTCCCTACCACAGCTGATGGGACCTAGATGGATGTTGAGGAAAGGAGAGTGAGGCAGGAAAGGAAGGAAAACAAATACAGTGGTGCATTACAGAGCTGGCTTCTGCTTGGGATCAAGCATGACCGATTGCTCCATCTCCAAGGACCATCTTCCAACAGGCCACATGAGTGAATGCATCTTAGGACTGGCTCCAGGGAGAGGAAAAGGGAAGAATTTATCCACTGGCTCCCATTCCCCCTTGGCCAAAGGTTTTCTCCATGAGGTGTTAACTCCTCCTCACTTCCCACTTGCTTTACACAGGCACTGAGCAGGTCAGCATCAGTAGGGAATCCCCAGGGTGGAAGATGACGGACACCTGGGAAACAGGCGTTTGTCAGGTTGCCACCTACAAAAAAGTCAGTGGGAGCCCACGCAGATCCAGCAACAGAGACAGAACAAATAAGCAGAGGCTCGTGGGTCAGGTGAGTCTGAGAGCACCTGACGTGGCTCCTAAGAGGTGTCTTACATAACATCTCTGTCCTCTCAGCACAATTCCAGGCTTGCTTACTGGACATTTCCATGTGAATGTCTAATATGAAGCTTAACATGGTCAAAAGAGAACTTTTCTTCCCTCCCCACTCCAACATGCTCCTCCTACATCTTCTGTTTTTTGGCCAATAGCATCTTAATCCAACCGGTTGCCAAGCTAAAAACCAGAGTTACCATTGGATCTTCTCATTTCCTCACCACACTGCCAGTATGTCCTGTTGGCTCTAGCTACAAAACATATCTGGTCCCATTCCCAATCCACTCACTTCTCTGTGTCCACACTACACCCAGTCTAACCCATCCATCACTAGCTCCCAGGTGGGCTCTTTTGGACTAACCAGCCCTCCTGCCCGTTACCCCTTCACAATACAATCTCCATACAGCTACAGCCAGAGTGAGCCTTTTTTTTTTTTTTACATTTCATTATTAAAAAAAAAAAAAAAAACCTCAAGCATATACAAAAGTAGAAATAATAGTAAAGCAAACCCCAATTCAACAAGTATCCAATCACGGCCAATCTTGTTTCATCTAACCTCTAATTTTAAGGAAAATCTCAGATATCATATCATCTGATATATAATGATATGGTTTTACCTAAGTTTGCATCTCTTCAAAATAGGAACTTTAAAATAAATAACTATATCAAGGGAAAGATCAAAAAAATTGCAAACAATTGTTTTAAAAACCCTACCTATATAACATTACAGGGTGCTCTTTGTAAAGGTAAAGCAGGTCACGTCACTTCCTTGATGAAAACCTTTCAGTGGCTTCCCAACATGCTTTGTATAAACAAAGCCAAACTCTTTATTAATGCCCAGAAGGTTTGACCTTACATGACCCCTGCCTATGTCTCTGGTCCCAACCCAGCCAGGCTCTCTCTGTCCACTGCACACCAACCACACTGGCCTTCTTTGTGTTCTGCAAATGCTCCATGCCCATTCCTCCCTGAGAGCCCTTAGTTGATCTCTCTGCCTAGAAGGCTCATCCCTGTCATCTTCCTACGCTTGGCTCCTTCTTGTCATTGAGGTCTCAGCTTACATAGAACACCTCTTGTCACCAGTCTCAAGTAGCCATGCAGTCATTACCACATTACCCTCTTCTAATTCTCTCCATAGTCCTTTGCCCATGACATTTCCGGTGTGCCCTGGACAGGTTTACACTTATTGTCAAGTGTGACTATTAATAGTACCTTGTTGGCTCTCAAATGTGGGCAACAGATTTTATGGTCACCTTATTTATAAGAATCTTATTTTTGTTTGACTTAGGCTTGCTTATTGTCTATCTCCTCCTACAAGGATATACACTCTTTAGCATATATTCTCTGTGCCTCTGAGCTCTCATCTGACTATTTCTCCACTGTATTCACAGTGCTTGGCACTTGGGAGGTCTGAGGAAGGAAAGAGGGAAGGAAGAGAGGGAGGATGTGGGAGGTGGGAGAGAAATCTCAGGCTTTGACTGTCTAATTCCTGGTTCAAATCATTCTTTGTATTCTCTGTCCTTGGCTTCCATAATCTTCAAAAAGTGTTTTCCTTAACCATAAGCCATTGAGAAGTTTGGAATTGCAAACAAGCAGTCTAAACAAAACGAATCATTTCTACTCTACAAACTACCATAAATATTAGTGACATTGGCAATAAAACTTCAGATCCTAGTTATGCACGGGCCCATTTTTATAAAAACATTTCAGTAAAAAAGATAGTATGTCGTCAAAACAGCAATAAATCCTTGAAATAAGACCCAGATTTTTTTTTTTCCACTCAAGCATGTAAAAGCCTGTGTACGCCATTGCCTTCAGGTCACCCCCTTTCAGGAAATTCATGCTTTAAATAATCACTGTAAAATTAAAGCCATTCTGTAAGGAAAAGAATGGTAGGAGTCTTCATTCAGACAGAACAATATAAAAATCAAGCCTTGGTCTTGTTTTTTGTTTTGTTTTGTTTTGTTTTGTTTTTTAATAGAAATGGTGGGGACTAGGGGTTGCCCTGAACTTCAGATGATAGCTAATGATAGAAATGTTGATTTACAGCAGACAATATTAAGAAAAATTTAATAAGCTCACCCCCCCAAGTAATAGTAGCTGTCCTTGAATAAAGAATGAGGTTACCAACTACTGGAAGGGACGACAAAGTTCTACTGAAGGAATGTGCCTTGGACCACCTCCCCTTCAACCTCAGCTCTACTTTATTTCCCTGACAAAAAAGGAAAAGTGAGTTTCAGCAACCAAAAGCCTCTCAGAGGGCCTCACTATTGACACATACGCACCTTCCTTTAGTGAGGCTACTCTCAGGACAGGTAAGTGCCTTTTCTGTATGAAAGGCACTACATGGGGCACCTGGGTGGCTCAGTTGGTTAAGCGACTGCCTTCGGCTCAGGTCATGATCCTGGAGTCCCGGGATCAAGTCCCGCATCGGGCTCCCTGCTCAGCA